>NW_022280072.1:2383676-2410545 GCF_004355925.1 Anarrhichthys ocellatus
GAGAGAGAGAGAGAGAGAGGAGAGGTGAGGTCCTGACACATTTCTAATGGTGGTACAGAAGACAGATATACCAGTTAAAAAATAGAAAGGATTCTGTCACTTCCAGCGCCTCTCTAATCAAAAGTGTGCAGTACTTCCATTTATCTGTTGCTGACATGTTTTCATGTGATTCAAGGAGCACAGGCAAGGTGAGAGTTGCCACCTACTGCTTTGAGTACCAGGATAAAACCCCGTCTTGGAGGACGACCCAGTAGGAGCGCCAGCCAAAAAATCTGGAGCTCTGCGGGACGCACAAGAGAAGAATCAGCAGTCTGAATATCGGTGATTTTCTATCATTGTTCAGTCTTTACTGATTTCTATGGCGGCTGAGAGAGAGAGCACAGCAGCATATCGCACCTTCCAGAGGAGTCCCTCGCACTTCTTGACATGCCGGGTCATACCCTGCAAGGAGCACAGATGAGAAACACGAGGGATGTACAACAAAACAAAATCAGACAACAAATCAAAGCAACATCAGAAAGCCCGACCGTCGACGGAGCACTCACCCGATGAGCGTTGCCTTCAAGGACCAGCTTCATTGCTGAATCACTAGCGAGGTCGAACGCTGTCTGGCCTGTGAGTTGTGGACGAACAAGACAAGTGGGGCTTTAGTACAAAAGAACACACAAACACATTGAAATTTAAGGGTTATTTAAAGACAAATCTAGGTAATTCACCTGTAGAGTCTCTAAATGTCTGTAATGGAACTAAACGTCTCTTTAAAGGACGTTTCCTCTAAATGAGTTTGTTCTCAGACTCTGATGATAAATCTCCACTTCAGCAGCTCTTACATTCACCAAACTTTACTCTTTCATTCCTCTCTGTGTGCTGAAGGTTCACACAGAGGGGTTTGTTCACACACTCATTTATACATCATTTATTAATAAAACATGGAGAACAAGGATTATTTTATGTCTGTTGACAGTATTTCATGGAGAGATATAAAGCGATATCATGAATGTAAAAACCTTTGACTCCAATATGTCAACAAAGTGAAACAAGAATGTTTAGATTTCTGTTTTGGAAATGTATGAAAATTAGCACATATTTAATAAGAAAATGCCTAATTTGGATATTTTAACATAACATTTCAGAAAACGTGTATTAAAAAAAACAAACAATTGTCTCAATGTAAGTGATCATCCAGGTAAGTTTCTTGGACGATATCTTAATAACAAATTTCTTTTAAATATATTTTTCTGACAATTGACAATTGACAAAGATTAAAATCATCAATGTGCATCCTGCTGCTCTGACCCTCCAGCACATTGCAGCCAACAGTGAGGTTAATTGACGTGTTTGTGGCTCGGTGGCACAGAGGAATAAACTACATAGGAATCATTGTTAGCAGGATCTATCCATTGTTGGTTTTGGTCTTTCCGTGGGCAGAATAAAGACAGTGTTTCCTTTAAACACAGGAGTGACTCATGATCATCTCTAGCTAATAACCTTTCTTGTTCTCGACGTTGGGGCTGGCTCCACTCTTGAGCAGCTTCAGGGCGCACTGCTTCTGGCCTCGATAGGCCGCAGAGTGCAGCGGAGTGTTTCCCAGCAGGTCTGTGCAGTTGATATCTGGGGTCTTCTTCCTGCTGAGCTGCAGCGAACACACAGGACAAAAAAAACAGATGGATCGCCTGATGCCAAATGTCACGCAGGTCGTTATTGAGCCGCTCAGAGCTGAAGCACGACTGGGATTTCTTACTCCGTCTCCAAGAGCTGGAAAGAGTTAAGGCTGCTCAAAACTTTTCTGCCAGTATCCATTTGTGTGCATTTCTTTTGGCACATATTGTAAATACATATATTTATTTTTTCTTTAGAGCAGTTTCCTAATGAGGTTTTCATGGACAATGTGCTGCAGTCACTGAGATTTAAAGGGTGTAGTCGACTGCGTGCTAGTCTTTATACTAGTCACTGTGAGCATGCTAACATGCTCACAGTGACAGTGGCATAATAATAATAATGATAATAATAATAATAATAATAATAATAAAAACCTGTATATAGACTGTATATAAGAAGGGTTAGGATTAGAGTTTGTCATTTTGGCTGTAGCCATCTTGGTTTCTGGTCGTCGCCATATTGTTTTTTTGCAACCAGAAGTGACACAAGAGGGCGGTATGAATGAGACATTATTATGCAACCAAAATGTTACAATTAACTTCCATGAAGTGAAAACACACTGTGAAAGGGTTAAAATTCTAGGACGAAAACATGGACGCCATGTAGACACCTGTCAATCACTGTGTAGCCCCGCCCTAAAGCATCCCCTGCTTTATGGTCTGTGTGACTCTAAATGGACCATAATGTACTAAATGAACATCATGCTGTATTGAAGAAGACTTGAAACTAGAGATTGAGACCATAAACTCATGTTTACAATGTTTACTGAGGTAATAAATCAAGAGAGAAGTAGAGTCATTTTCTCATAGACTTCTATACAACCAGAGGAGTCGCCCCCTGATGGCCAGTAGAGAGAATGCAGCTTTAACACACCAGCATCGGATTCACTTTTCAGAACCTGAGTTGCACTAACCAGCTGAGTTAAAGTCGAAAGGTCTCCTTCTCGTGCAGCTTCCAGGAGCTCCTCCTCCAGTTTCCTCTCCTCCGTTCTCTCGGCCGCTTGTGTCAGTAAAATGATGGGATGTGGAAGAGAACGAGTGGGACGATTTTAGAATCCATACATCATATAAACAACTTGTATGGCTGAATATCAAAACATCAAACGTGGAGATTGATACATTTATGTTTCCATGAATTTAGAGGACGGCGTCTCTCTCTCTCACCTTCCAACATGCCTCTGATCTCTGCATTTTGAGTGACATCTTTGGGAATCTGTGCTGTCCCATTGATGACAGTAGCACATGCATCATAGTGCAGCAGCAGCATGACAACCTCCTGATCAATACGTGATTGATTGTTTCATTGATTGATTGATTGATTGACTGGATGAATAAATGCATGCACACAACCACACTATCAACAAAGAGACAAGAAGAGTAGAAAGAGACTTAGAATCTGAGTGGCGTTGAGGTACCTTTCGTCCTGTGAAGGCAGCTTTGTGCAGCGGAGAATCGCCGACATTATTGGGCAAGTTAACATCTGCACCTGCCTGTATGCGGGGTTACAACACACACGTTAGCCTTTTAGTTAAAATGTTTTGTTGTTGTTTGTGTGTAAAGAAACCCTACCTTCAGTAATTCCTCCACCACATCTTTGTGTCCAAAGTAACAGGCCAAGTGAAGAGGCGTCCATCCAAGATTAGACTTCCTCTTACCTTAGACAACAGTACACACTGTGTTACACCACACACACACTATGATAGTGTTTACTGAAAAGTGTTACTCGTGTACCTCTGCAGTTGATGTTGATGTGCGTCTCCTCTCTGATCGTAGACATGAGGAGCCTCTGAATCCCCCGCAGATCTCCGTTCCGGGCGAATTGCAGGAACTGCTCCTCCGGCTCCAGCGCCTCCATGGACCCCTGCGGAGGAAACGCAGAGAGAAGGAGAAAAAAAAAAAAAAGAGATGCTTTTCATTTCTGTGACTCGACTGTAATCAAAAAGAGGCTTTCAGAAGGACACGTGCACAGAGTCCCTGAAAAGAAAACCTAGAAGCTATAGGAAGTTCATGCTTATTACGAATCACTTAGAGCTAAATGGCAAGAAAGCGGATTATGAGCCTGAAGGTTTTTCTCGGGAACATTTGAGTTCTGGGTAAGAAAACTTTGAATCCTAGTTTAAGTGTTTAAATGTGCCACTTTCATAAAGTTAAGGAACTCACAAGAGATAGATTAAAACTAGAACAACCGCCTCGCTGTTGTTCGCCTCCGTCAACCAGTCAAGTTGCAGTTTACACGCACGTCTGTTCCAAATGCCATCATTTTAATATCATCATCTAATATACATTTGTGTGAAATTGTCATAATTATCCCATGAATTCTTGAGTTATGGCCGAAAGATGTTTTGTGAGGTCACAGGGCGCTTTCAGGATCACTTCATCCTCGAGTCCAAGTGGATGTTTGTGCCAAATGTGAAGAAAATTCAAGAAATAAATGAGTAAAGACTGATCGCAGCGGTGACAAGCACTGGGAAACGCCCACTGCTCTGATTGGCTCGTGGGACACAAGAACGCCCACTTTTTCTTCTTCTCTCCTTTCTCAATGCACAGCTGGTTGTGGCTGTCAAAGCTCCACAAAACGTTTCGCTGCCAGCGTCGTTACATTTTTAGCATCAATGGATGTTGAATTAATTGCTATAAACTTTCTAGATTTGTGAAGGTCAATTTGGGACAAATTACAACACTTATTTAGCTTAGTTGGCCCCACTTGTTTAATTCCAAAGACTGAGAGTAAATTGAGAGATTATATTAAAAATCACAATAAATGAGTGAAAATACAAATTAAATCAGGATTTTGAATATTAAGCTCTAAATGTATCCTGATCATAATGTGGTGTAATCACAGTTTACAGGTGTTTCCCATTGATCGTCGTGTTAAGCAGACAGATGGGCTGAGTAACAGTTAGTCACATGCTTTTCAATCCCAGGTAAACCTGTTTGAGTGCCAGTCGGGGCTTTCTTCGTTTGATTTTGTCACCTGCTGTTGACGTGCTTCATTAATTCTTCGGCATAGCCATGTGACATTCCATAACGTTACATAAAGCAAACGTTCTGTTTCTTTCCCTCCTCTCTGCTTACCAGAGTTTTACCGCAAATACAGAACGTCATGTGCACTTGGACTGTGTAAAGGGGAAAGGGATGACTTGTTTCCTTCCTGTAAAGCTGGTCCGGTGACTGCCACCTTCTGTCATCATTCTGACAGTTGCTTTCCCCCTTGACTTTTCTTCCTCACGTGTCCTAAACAATGACGGATGATGACTTGTAAGAAATACAACCCGAGACGACGACTCCAGGCCGAACGCTGGAGATTTGAAGAGTCACTTTAAAAAGAGCTTGGGGGGGGAATCAACAAACATCATTCTGATGTAGGTGTTGATATTTTCAAGATGTGTGAGGGCAACCAGATCCTCTACAGATTTGAAGAATGCCCCGTTTCAGACAAATGTATGTTACATAACAATACTTCATAATGTAGAGTCGTCGGTTTGGAAAATATATTTAGAATTATGAATCTGAATCTACGATGTAACCAGTAATTAAAGGAATCACATAAACTGAGATTTAGTGGAGTAGAAAGAAGCATAAAGCAGCAGGAAATGGAAATACTCAAGTGAAGTACAAGTACCTCAAAATCATACCAAAGTACTTGATAGGGCTGGGCGATATGGAAAATATCACAATATCTTTGCAGATTATCTCGATATTGATATTGAGACGATATTGTTGGGTTAACTTTTGGTGCTTTTACAAAATATTTACATATTTATTTATGATAAGTAATAATCAGTAATGTGGATATGATCACTTAGTGGGTAAAAGTAAATAATAGAACCGCTAGAACAGTCTGGTAAGTTCAGAAAATTGTAAAACTTCACTGAAACGCAGAATTTGAAATAGGGATGCACCGGATCGGATATCGGGCCGATACTCTAACAGCTTCTATGTTTGTATACTATACACATTATATACTCGAATATTCCTGTTTATGTTTTGACCAATTTGTTGCTGCATTTAAAAAGGTTCACACTTTAATTATAATTCCTTTTACCAAGTTGCTGGTGTACAATTTATTATTTTAATAAGAAATCAAAATTCACTAAATTTGTATCTATGGATATATTTATTGCATTTTGTTTTACAAAGTTAATGAACCAATGTCAAGCCTGATGTTGCCTCACACATAATATAATGATCACAGTCATTCACACACACACACACACACACACACACACACACACACACACACACACACACAGACAGCTTATTGATCAAACACTGGCATCAGATACCAAAGCCAAGACAACACACATATCCAGAATCTAAGACGATATCTAGTCTCATATATTGATTGAATATTGATATCAATAAATTGCCACAGCCAGAGTACTGGAGTACATACATGCTACTTAGAGGTAGTTACTTTGCACCAGCTGTTACCTCCAGTAAGCTACATGTTGATTGGAGTTGTAAGGTTTCTCTTACTACTGTTTGTTTTATTAATTTTGTTTTATTCTTAAATTCAATAAATATTTTGTTTGAAAGAAAGCTAACACATCAGCAGCTAATCAGCAAACAGGACACTTACTGCTTCCACTGTTCCAGTCCTGAGAAGTCACAATCCAGAGCAGTTCACGCTCTCACACAGGCCCCTCTGCGGAGCTGCATGTGATGTTTTAAGCCCCTCTTGAGCCGCTTCCTGCTGCCCTACTGCAGCACGAGCCGCAGGCACATCACGCTGTCACGTTCCGCATCACGCTGTCACGTCAAACATCACGCTGTCACTCAATCACCCCCCGATTAACGTCTTTGAAAATCACGCTGAGGTGACCGATGGCGAAATACAGCCGTCTGTCTCTGACACACGCACACACACGCGCCTGTTTCTCTGTTTACACGGACATCAGCTGATCTGCGCAAAGCGGAACTGACCTGGGAAAGTAGTTCGCGCCTTTCAAAATAAAAGCTCCGCCCGCTATTTCAAACGCAGAACGAAACTTCCAGCGACGTACAAGTCGCGCTTTCTTTTACACATTATGAGTAATTAACAGTTATGGATTTATAGACCAAATGCGTCGTTAGAAACGCTTTGTCCTTTGCTTTGTCTTTGTCGTAATGCTATTACTTTGTTGAGAGGGACCCTTCGCCCTGGAAGCTCTTTAGCCTTCCACACATCATGCATGCAGGCTGGACGTCAACATGTACTTCATGTGCCTTAGATTTAAAGTAAACTGTTTATTGACTGACTTAGTTTCATATTTCTGATAGCTGACATTTAGCTGAACTAATGGCCGACTTCATAAATGAGGAGAATGAAGGAGATCTTCAGGATCAAGTAAGATGGGTTTGCTTTTACAGCCTCGCTGTTGGAGTTAGGACAACTTGGCAAGTTGCGTTCAAAGTCTTGTTTTGTGTGTAGTATTTGAAAGTGGCCTGCAGAGAGCGTATGCGCCAAACAGTACCTGTGTGGCAGGTGAACCAGAGGTCCAGCAGCAGGCGGTTTTAAATTAGATCAAATAGCACTGAGAATAAATCCGTTCACGCTTTCACATCTGAAACAACACACACACGCACGCACACACACAGTCTGCAGGTTGGCCCCAAGGTGTCTGGCTTCATTAACACAATATACAGGTGATGTCTGAAGCCCAGCAGGTGCTGCACGGTTCACACAGACTCCACACATCAGCACAGTGCGTTGTGTGTCTGTGTTCGTGTGTGTGTGTGTGTGTGTTTGTGTATGTATTAGTTATATTTGTGAAACAAGGAGGGTTATTTGACGGTGCAACTTGGGACATTTTGTGTCTATACTGCATTATACACATACTTACAATGTGTTATAATCTGATTATATAACTGTTTAATTATAGTAATGAACATTCATAATGCTTTATAACAATAACCATAACACATAAAGCATTTTATTGTGACTTATGAGGTCAAGTATCATAAGTGCCGGTCACTCACTGTAAGGATCGTAGTATAGTTTCTATAGTTGTAATACATTATAGTATTTTTATAATGCATAATAGTCACTGTTATAATGCATTTGAATGTGATGTAAGTTACTCTAAGTGGTCATTGTTTGCTTTAAATATAGTAAAAATGATTATACAACTTTTTGTGTGTTCTTGCATAGATTCAATGTTCATTTTTCACTTAACTTAAAAAAATATCTTACTTAAAGCAATGCTGCAACTACATGTGTACTGTACAGACATGAGAGCAACATAGCGTCTCAGCATATTTCCCCAAAAAGTTGAAATATTGCTTTAAATGACCGTCTGGGTTTTGCAAACATCACCAGATATTTATTCTTTCCGCAAAGTCAAATGTTTCTGTCTGTGACTAAACTGAGGTTAGTTCTAGTTTAAAGCTACTAGAGGAACTTTAATTGTGTGTTGGTTCTGGCGGTCCCTGTGGATGGAAGTGGTAGTGTTTCTGAGCATCAGAGTCCCTTTAGGAAACCTCTCACTTTACTGCAGCGGGGTCTGACAGTCTGTCCCCGCTCAGTCCTGGTTCTCCCGTGCCTCCCTTCCCTCCAGTGGACAACTGTGTGCTTTTGATGTGTCAGGTTGCAGTTGGATTTAAATGATACATTTTCGCCTTCCGCACATCACTAATCAAAAAGTCTTCATGGATCACTTCACGTCGACGCCTATGATGGATGTTTTTGCTTTGTTATTGCTTCCTCTGGTTTAGATGGAAGAGGTCGAGGCTCTGTCTTCCATCTATGGAGACGAGTGGTGCGTCATAGATGAAGCGTCCAGAATATTTTGCATCAAAATATCCGATGACTTGGAGGAGTCAAAACTGACAGCATGTTTGCAGGTAGAGAGAAAAATAATCATATATATTTATTAATCAAAAGTTTCTGGCATTGGTATTTGTTTGAAATCCAGTTTATTACTTTTTTAAAAATGTTCTCTGTTATTGATCAGATAATTCTCCCACCTGATTATCCGAGCGCCGCTCCGCCCATCTACCAGATGAAGTGAGTGTATTTGCCTTTGTAATCTCCGCACAGATCTGCTGAATTGATAGAACATCCCACTCGTCCTCCTACTTGATAACCCTCTGTTTGCTCTCGTCTTTTCTAGTGCAGCGTGGCTGCGAGGCCCTGAGAGGGCCAAATTGGCCAGCAGCCTGGAAGACCTCTACGTGTGAGTGCTCTCTGACTTATCCACCAGGAACCGCAGTGGTGGTATTAACCACAACAACAGAAAGCTTCACGTGATTGTTTCTACCGTACAATTAATTTCTCTGGTCTGTGTCTCTCGGAAATAATCCGCCCTCATCATTCATTTCATTTTTCGACAGGGAGCATGTGGGGGAGAGCATCCTGTACCTGTGGGTGGAAAGAATTCGAGAATTCCTCGTGGAGAAATCCCGGAGCTCAGGAACAGGTGAGGTGTGACAAATGAAATTCATCGCTTGAGGGACACTCTTACTCAGGCAGTTTGTGATGACTTGAACTCACACTTGGCCGACATTCATCGCATCGGCTTTACTCAGCAGAACCGGAGGTTGCTGCCTGGTATCAACCTGTTCTCATTCCCGCAGGACACACAGGACCCTTTGTGTTGACTTATTTTAAAGTCCTGTGTTTGTATGACCCATCCACCCAATTTCACCCGTCAATATACTACGTCATCACATTCCAGGAGCATTTTCTCTGAGCGTCTACTGAAGACGTGGAATGGGTTTACATTGTGGTTACATGGAAGCCCGTCGTGTGTCTCTCAGGCGCTAAAGGGGCGGGACAAAGTGTCTGTATTTGACGCCGTGGGATTGAGACGTGAAGTAAATGATAACATCCACACATGTTAACAGCTTGGCTCTGATAAAGCCCACTGTTTATCAGCAGCTAAATTATTAGATCGTTTGTTATAAGGAGATAGTCGTATCAGGAATAATCTACTTCCCTACCCGTGTCTCTAAATGTGTCTTCCATCTTACCTCTGCTGAGATGTTCCTCCATTAGTACCACCGCCATCTGATGTGGTCTAAAGATGTGATAAGATGAGCACAAAGGCCGGTCGGGTGCATTAAAGAAAGAAAACCCGCTGGGTCTGACTTTGAGTGACTGCATTGAATTATGATCAATATCTATGTAATGGCTTACCTTGGCAGAATCCTTTCAAGTGTAAAAAGAGTAAAAGATACCCAAATTACATTTCTCTACAAGTGTCACCGTGCATCAGTGTTTTCTCGGGGAGTCTGATCCGTCTCGGTTATCTGCGGCCGAGTCCCGGCGGTATCCATTATCCAGGCCGACTCTGCTCTCTTTTGAGCAACAAGCCTGAAAAGTAACTGCCCTCACTGTTATTGGCTGGTTTGAATTGTCCTCTCTCTGCGATTGATGTGGTAATAAGTATAACCGGCCACAGCACTCAGAGGAGCCAGATTGACACCTTATTGCCATTCAGATGGGACGGACGTGGTTGAGAGAGAGTGTGGGGGGGGGGTTGATAAAGCTAGAAATGCACATTACATAGAAAAGGAAATGAAAAGGGAGCAAACATAACAGGACATATAATGATGATAATGAAGTTGGGTTTGAAGGAGACCAGAAAGGGATGAAAAACATCAGAGAGACCAAAGGTTTGTTTGTTCACCTAAATATGAAGTCACGCCTTACTTTTCATAGATTATACTGTGTAGATAGATGGTTATGATAGTTTCTATGTGTGTATATGCACGCGTAGAATAAACACTACAGGTGTTACTCAACTTTACATTGTCGCTTTTAAACCAGTTCAACTTTGATCATGGATCAACCTTCTTCTCATGTAGAACATTAAGGAATTAGTCTGGTGATGTTCTATACTTTGTATCATCAAATCCACATCAAAAGACTTATAATTAAATCAATTTAAGACAGCAAATGTGATTGTATCAACATTTTATCAACTCAGATCTGCTCTGAGGAACATTCAGAGAGATTCTAGTGAGAAAATAAAACAATGAAAGTGACTCTACTTTAGAGCACCAAATGTAAAACAACCCATGGCTGAAAATGATCCCAAACTAATTCAGTAATCACACTTTCCCCTTTTTCAATGAAACTATATATTCTCTTCTTATCTTCAGTAGGAACCATTGGGCTTTGGGGTGAAAGGCGGTGGAAGTTGGAAGGTATTGAGGGACGGACAAACATATTTCGTGGGATTTTGGACTCGGGGCGCAGTGTTCAAATTTGCGTAATCCTTGCTCGGGCTCTAATCCTTTCTTCTAGTAATTAGTGTCATCCATTATGAATAGTTTGTCGTGGTGTCATAGGTCATGAAGCCATTTTGGTGTCAATGTTAAGGTCACGTAATGGTAATTTAATTTGGTAATAAGTTGCTCAGTAGGTGTCATTTTAATGACAAGCGTCCTTGTTTGTAGACGACTCAGTGAAGACCTTCAGGCCTGAGGTTTAGGACGAAGGAAACAAACAGGCCTTTCTCTAAAGGACACACACTACAGGTGAAGAAATGTTCCTTTAAATATGCAAACAAGGTTCATTGTTTTGTAATTAAATATGTGCTAATTTACATACATCACCAGAACAGACAATAGACAACGTAGTAAAATAAACAGCTGAATGTGTATTTAGGATGTTTTCTCTCCTCTAGTCTGAAAGAAGACTAACAAAGTAAAGTGTCTCACCTCAACAAGAGTTCATGTTTCTTACATGACCGGCTGCAGTGGATCCTTCAGAGAAGGTGAACATGACGGCTGAAGAGGAAGTGGACGATGAAGATGATGAAGACGTACCAGACTTCAGGACTCTCAAGCTCAACACAGAAAATGTACATCTTTTCATGGATCATGCAAACGGTACCGTCCGCTACAGTTTGACACACTTTAGTTGCGTTAAACATGAAACACAGCTTATTGTAAAACGCATCTCTCTGGTTTGTAACATCTTGTCCCGTAGATGAAGAGGCTCCTCCCATAAAACATGGAAACACCATCACAGACCGACGCAGCACCTTCCAGCCTCACTTAGCACCTGTGGTGACTCCCAGACAGGTACAAAATACATAAATGTCAAACCATGAAGACAAATGGCTAACGGCAGCTCGTCTGAGTTCCAGTAGCAATGACTTCATGGAGATCTTTGAGATAAATGTGCTTATTCACGCAGCGATTTCACAAAGTCAAACATCATCTGCTGCACGCTCATCTCCCTCTGTGGCTCTGTGGGAACGTACCGGCTCGTACTGAAAGCTTCCACCTGCTCTGGAGTGCTATTAGACAAAAATATTTACTGACGCAGCCGTCCTCCAGAGAACAGATGCACTGAATAGACTGTGACCTGCACAGCATTTACATACACGAAGCGTTCTGTTCAACCAAAGATATAACTGAGAAAAAGAGAGAAAAGTGGAGACTTGCTCACTTTTGAGGCTTTTTATCCCGAGCAGCTTTATTAATTTGTTACTGTATGGAGGCCCAGAGAGTTCAATATTCAATAATTAAATCAGGCATTGTAAAATAAATAAACACATTCATAAATTGTGTAAAATGATAAATAAAACTTTAAATTATTTAAATAATTAATTCATTTTTTTGCCTTTGTGCATACACAAGTAAAACAAATAAATTGACATTGAAACTCACAACTGCAAAGAGTTAACTAGTTATGCAGTTTACAGTAACTTTTGCAATCATTTACATTATAGTTAATAAAATAATACAGTCCCGCTGTCTTTATTTTTTTATAAACCTAATCAATCTATTTTTATGTTACACTTGATTTTGTGATGTCATGATGATGTTGATGCTGACTTTAATTGAATTAGATTACTCTGGTTTTGTTGTTGCTCTAAAGCTACAGAGGATCTCATCTCACGATCTTAAGAAAGGAGCTATGCGATTGGCTGAAAGGTGAGGGGGGCGGTGTCTAGGAAATAGACCTTGTGTGGCCCGTAAATGCCTTCTATTTTTAATTTCCAGTGTTGTGTCTTACCTTTCTGTAGCTACTGCTAGCTAAAGTAAATACAAGTAAAAAGTCTCGTCCCAGAACGGTTCACACGGCCCGCTATACTTTTCCTGAAGTTGGAAACACACGTCCACATTCTTTGGCGCAGTTACATTCAGTATGAAATAGAATAGAAAGGTTTTGTTGTTGTTGTTGTACAGAATACAAAATCAGGAGCGCTACTTCTGATCGGTGCAATTAAAAAGACGCTACTATAACAAAACGACTTCAGCAAACAAACATTCACAGCCGACAACACATGTAAAAGAAATGAATACAATGTATTTTGCACCACATTAAATGCAATTATTGCACAAGATGCAGGAGGTTTGCTCTCAAAAAGTCATCATGTTGCACCAGAGGGGTCGTCCAGACTGTTGTCTATAGACAACAAAACCATATATGATATACCATATATGGTTTTGTTCACTAGTCAGCAGCGTCAGACGGCATGTTGACGTCACAAGTTGTCGTCTGCATCACTTTTCAAAGTGACTTGGTTTTTAAATTGACTCCTTGCTCACATCACACGGCCACTCGGGGTTCAGCATGAAAGCACTTTATATTTAACACTGTGCTGAGGTAGAGATGAAAAAATAAAGAATCCTCAAGTGGATGTAAAAGGCATGTGAAGCGAGGAATGACGTCACGGTGTACCTCCCGTTGTGTGTTGCAGGTTAAAATGCTCCTGGGGAAGCTGTATGAGAACAAGAAGATTGCCAGTGCCACTCATAATATTTATGCATACAGGTCAGTAATGTCACGTATACTGTATACGACCCGAGGTCTGTCATTATCTCACTATGCACACCGTGCTAACACTCTCAGGTCACTGCTCCAGTGTGTCGGTACAGAACACGTGACGAGTGGAGGCCTGTACGTCTTCTCTAAAGGGCACATCGCTGCTCAAAGTTCAACAAAAAGAGAAGGCTGATGGCACAGTGGGTTATATGAATAGACGTGTGCGTATATGTCCCGTGTGTCTGCCTGTATTTTTTCGTCAGTATGATCTAATGAGGTCGATGTGGAGCCGCTCATTCACCGACTGGGCGGTCATTACCGCTGACATTTAAAGTTGCTGCCGGTGTGTCACGGCATCACTCTCTTACCAAAACGTCTCAAGCTGTTACGATTCTGTCTGTTTTGTAGGATTTACTGCGAGGATAAGAACAGCTTCCTGCAGGACTGTGAGGACGACGGAGAGACAGCCGCGGGGGGGAGGCTGCTCCACTTACTGCAGGTTCTCATTTCATTAACTAAATATTGACGCCGCACAACAGATCATTCTTTTCAGCTGCGTACTTAAAGCTACTGCGAGGAACTCCAGTGTTGATTTTGGCGGTCCCTGTGGAGAAGAGATGTAAAAATGATATAATAATAATATCTTTGTTCATATAACACCTTTCAAAAACAGTTACAAAGTGCTTCACATAAAAACAAATACAAAAAAAACAGCAATATCAAAATAAAAGTAATAAAAGAGCAACATACGTAATGAAATACTAAAACCTCTGAAACTGAATAAAAACTAAAATCATTTGAAATCAGGGAAGGCATGCGATTAAAGTCTGATAGAGGATCAGGACTACACTGAGACTGGTTCAGGACCAGATAAAAGCTCCTCACAGTAACTTTAAATGCATGTTGCATTTGTCTAAAAGGGAAAAAGATCTGATGAGCGAGTCAGTGCAGCACACATAAAACTTTTGCCCAAAATTAATGTTCCAAACACATTGTTAAATTTGCCAGCTTCATCCAACTGTCTTTTGCCTTCTGCCGGCTGAGTTGGCATCTGTTCTCAGCCGCCTTGTTCATTTTCACCACCAGCACTATTTGGCATCTACTGTGGCTCTTAAATTGTTACGAGTAAGCAGGTGTTCCACACATTCTGAGAAATCACTTCTCTGTTCTGTGGTAGTTCTCTACTAGTCTGACGTGAGCTTTAAAGCCAACACAGTATATGTATGTGATATTAAACTATATATTGTGTACGGAAAACACAGACGGTATACTATGCTCATGCTAATTGTACATTTTACATCACAAAAAAGTGATATTTTTACAGATATTTAAAAAAGATATTACTGTTACTCATTCCAGGTGATGTGACAGCAGGTTACTTCTCCGTCAATGTTGATGATTACTATTTCACCACCTGTAAGGCTGAGAGGCCTCTTTGTCAGTTCACATGGGAACATTGTGTGCTATCGTGGCCTAAATCTAAGAGGTGAGGGGAGATGTGGTCCAGGAAACATGTTGGGTAAAAAACAAAATGGATAAAACAACACATGTTGGTTGCAGGGCTGCAATGAGTATTGATTTTTAAATTAATGTTCAATGATGATGGCAAATGTGAGAGAACGGTGACAGTCGGCAACAAAAAAAGCTTCACCGCAGCAGGCACAGATGACTTCCTGAATCTCTCTGAAGAGCACCTGAGCTTAACAAGCCTGTCGCTAAAAATACTGAACAATTAGCATATTACTCTTGAGCTTCCCTCCCTTATCTGTGCTCCATGATCATTTCTAACGAGTCAGGGGCCAAGCCAGTAATGGATTCTGCCTTCCTTATCATTTTAATATAAAATAGAAATAAATAAAGTGGGAGGCTTGCTAACACGCTTTGATAAAACAAGGTGCCGGAGTCACCTGATATAACATCAAAAGCTTCCTGAGGAAAAGCAGCCTGGACCGAGTCCTTTTTATTAAAGACGGTGCTGTGTCCCAGTTCATTTCCTGTTGCAGTTAATGGTTGCATCCAACGCTAATGTGCTATTTAGTATGCAAAAAAGTCTGAAACCTGAAACAAATTGTATTTTTATTCACACGAGAGTATGCTGAACGATGCACATATTGAGTTTGTAGTGCAGTTTTAAATTTCGGACGCAGCATCTGTGAATGACAATCAGCTGACAGTGTTGAAAACAGCTGCAGCGACACAGGTACACAACAGTGAAGAAGTCTACTCTAATAGAAGTCACAGGTTGATTGTGCAAGTATTGCATCACTTCCTGTTAGTATACAATGGATTAGTTTATTGATTTCTTGTAAACTAACAGCTCAAACTACGGAAGCCCTGAGATGCAAGTGAGAAATTCATGATTGTTTTTTCTCCGTGTTCTCTAAACACGAGGTGCATATATTGTGTGTAAGCAAGTTATGCAAATTAAATCTCTTCTGGAAGAAAACAGGAATGCTTTTAGAAAAATGAGAAAAGCAGCAAATTTGACACATTTGAGAACTGTATTCAGCAAATGTGTTTGAAAAACGACAAACAAATCTGACTAATTGATCGAGCCCCTTGAAAACGCAACCAGAAATGAGTTTGTAACATTTGATGTTGACTAATTAGCGATTACATCATCATTTTTAGGTTATTTCTTGAATTGCTCTTAGCTTGTTAGGGTTGATTTCATTGTCGTACATCACCTTCATGATCTCTCATGAAGTTAAAATCATGATGTGAAAATTGCAGAGCCAAACAATAACTTATCTTCTTCAGAAAGAAATATCTCCATCAGTTACTGGCTCTCGTATAACACCACTCGTATTTACATAATGTGTAAATGTTCCCCTCCGTGTCTCTCCAGAGAAATAGTCCACGATAGCAATTTCACTAAATCTTTTCATTCCGCATCTGAAAGAGGCACTTGTGCTGTCAGATGGCGCGATGATTCACACACACACGCACACACACGCACACATACGCACACATACACACAAACACCCACATCACACTGGAAGGTGCGATTGTCCACACGCTTTGTCTCGCTGTAATATTGAATGAAGGCCAGTGAAAGGTTTGTTGAGCTCGGCGTTGACTTGAAGTAGTTCTGTCATTCTCATTACCAGAAGGTGCTGAGTCGCATCACAGCGCCTCCAGATGAGATCCATGACTCGTGTCAAAGTTCATACTCATTTGTGAGATGACGGTAGTCGTCTGTGCCAGTGTGACCCTGTTGGAGGGATAAATTATTGGGAATTAGTGCTTTGGATTCTTGCTGAATGTGTGATCCGCTGCACAGAATTCAGATGAATCAAGCTGTCTTCGACTAATTCAGTGTTTCCTTCCAAGACAGCACTTAAAAAAAACGCATCACTCTGCACTCTTTGGCCCGAATTTGCCTTAATTACTTAGAAGGACGCACTCTCTATTAAATGATGGATGCTTGTCCAGCAGTGTGCATCTTTTAAAGATGTCTTTCATGCTTCCAGGTGAGACCTCAGCCCCAACATGTTTGGCATGTCTTCACACCATAGACAACAGGAAGTGGTTTGTGGACTGCCGTTTTGGAGCCTCGAGTTCCACTTTTCGGCCATCGAGAATCTTGGATTTTGGCTGGCGCCATCTTGGTATTTTGCAACCAGTGAATGGAAGTGACTATATTTGAAATGAGAAGGAATGACATAGAGATGCCTTATACGGCTCTGTTAGAGACCTGTCAATCACCGTGTAGCCCCACCCTAAAGCATCCCCTGCTTTATGGTCTGTTTGACTCTAAATGGACCATAATGTACTAAATGAACATCATGCTGTATTGAAGAAGACTTGAAACTAGAGATTGAGACCATAAACTCATGTTTACAATGTTTACTGAGGTAATAAATCAAGAGAGAAGTAGAGTCATTTTCTCATAGACTTCTATACAACCAGACTTCTTTTTGCAAACAGGGGAATTGCCCCCTGATGGACGAAGGCACTTCAGCATTAGCTTGTTTCCCATAATTACTCCCCCTGCAGGAGGTTGTCACTTGCAGAGGGAGTAATTATGGGAGAGACCATAGCAACGAGACCATAGCAACGAACCAGAGGCACCAGAGCGATCAAGTCACCAAAAACACCATGTCTGTGATCAAATACTCCTTTTTTTTTTTTTGCTTTGTAACATTCATAACTGAGTGAAATGACGTGGCAGCCATGGTAGGAGCTGGTCGAATTCTCCAAAATGCTAAGGAGAGGTGCTTAAATAGTTCCTATCTTGTCTCCTTCGGCAAAGGTCACTGGACCATTCTTTACCAAAGGAAAGGAGATGACGCCGTCACACAATTCCTTTCGACTGCACCTCGACAGACCCACGTCAGTAACATCCGCCATCGCGTAGTTAAGTAGCGTCAATGCCGTCAGATTCTCTCAGCACAGCCATTTTCTTTTCCTTGACAAACCTCCTTCACATATTTCCTTGACGTCATGATGTTTTCAATCAAGGTCTAGGAAAAGTGGTTTGGAAAAGACATGGGATTTAATATATATATATATATATATATATATATATTTATTTTACTCTTTGACTGCAGCACATATCTGCTTCTCTTAACCTAATGTGGACGTACAGTATAGATTCGAGCAGATGAAAAGACTTCCTGCAGCTGACTGACCTACTGTATCTGGAGTTCCTGCTCCATCCTTCAGAGCAACACACTGATTCATCTTCCACTTGTCACACTCTCAGCATACTGAGCAATTTACATGAAGTGCTTTCTCCTTCATCTATTCTTCTCTAATCTCATTCCTCTCCACAAGCCTTTCTTCCCGTTTCCTCATTTAGATTTGTGCCTCTGTATGTGGAAGTGTGTCGTAATGAATAAAAAGAAAAAAAAGGATCTGATTAATAGTGTCAGCAGCCAGATGTGGTCTCCTCCAATGATATTGCACTTTCTGTGTGGGTGTTGCTGTGCCGGGTCAAATTCTCGTCTTTATGTGACAATTTGGGGCGTAACTTTGTTTATTTGCTATTTATTAGGAGAATATTAATGTCAATTTCTCCTCTGCGTGTTTGGTAGAAGGAGGCAGGCCATGTTATAAGCTTAGCCCAAGGAAGGTAGTGAAAGGTTAAAGGTTAAGTGTACGGTACATTTAGAATATCTTCACAGCTGTACCTTGCCGTCAGACAGCCCCTTAGGACGGGTAACTGAAGCCGTTGTAGTCATCTATGCTCCCTTCGAAGCCACAAGAATCCATCGACAAAAACATTTGACGTCACAGAACACGCGAGTTGCTGGTCTACCGCTGCCTCCGTCGGTTAAGCTTAGTTAATACTCGCCTCAGCGAAGCCGGCGTGAGCGCCAGAAAATGAGGTGATCGCGCAAAAAGGGACGCAAGAACGGACGCAAGAGCGCTTGTTTGTGCACCTCTGAATTTTTGTAACTTGGCGCACACAGGACACGTGTGTGTCACGTGACAAATAGTTCACTGATAAAAGCACTATTTCAATTTCTTAAGGTCTTAAAAATCTTCATCCGAGTAAATAATTTGCTGCCAAATCAAATGGTTTACAGGATATTCAACCTTTGTTTCTTTATAATGCATTTAACACTCGTCTTGTTTCTGGACAGTTTTGTACTACGGCAATAAAGTAGTCCATGAATATGAGATATGAGTTTACAGATAATCACGATCCCTCCTCGTCATCGTGGAGGTTGGTTTATGGCTTTTTGCCGGTTACACCTTCAGTCTATGAGCATATCTGTGAGTTACACTCGCTGTCTTTTTGATTCTTCACACTTCATTTTGTTCGAACGCCCTCTGGCGTTTCAGAGAATAATGCAACAAACAGCGCAGAGAGTATAAATGCCTCCGTTCATGCTCAGAGCTTGCACGCCATCCAGGGAGGCTCACACTACGATGCCAAGCGCGAGTACAAACAAATGTGTGTTTGTGTTACTGTGTCACTTTAGTGTTTTAAAAGGTTTGTTCGGATTCATCCAAAGTCAAACAACAACACAAACAAACTAACCGATCAAGGCAGCGGTGGACCAGCAACTCCTGTGGTCTGCAAGGTAAAAATACTGTTTTTCTGACCGGAGTCTGGTGGCTCTGACGACAACATAGATAAGAGCTTGAGTTCCCCTCAGAAAGGTCTGTCTGACAGCAAGGTAAAGAGGTGAAGACATTCTGAATATAGCTTCACTTCAACTGACATTCTGTTAGGAGTCTAACATACGTCCACAGCAGAACATCACTTTGCTCCCGTGCTGGTTCTCCTGTCTGTTTCTATCAACTCATCTACTGTAGTAGAACCCTGACTGTGGAGGAGAACCTCATACACGCACACTGCAGAACATGTGAACTATCCCTTTAATATGAAAACATTGAATAGAGCAGCTTTAATTAGAGTTTTTTTTCACTATTATTTTGATGGAGTTTTTATGACTGCCCCTTTAATTAACTGGTCTTTTTTTGCTTCGTGGATTCTAGGTTGATGTTGTTTCAGTTGACATTTATGGTTGTTTTGTGGGTATTTATATCTTTCATAAACAGCATTGGTTGATTACGATGGGAGTGGTGTAATCTCCATGATTTCATGGATGATACATCAAACCTTGAACCTTCCCGTCTTTGTGCTGCTAACCTCAGCTAAACATTTCCTGGAGCTAGACACTGACACTCAAAGATGAAAGGGAAATTACATTTTCTCGTGTAACTCTGTGGAGGATAGCCAAATAGAAGAATACCCTCGCATATTCAGCTTTAGAGTGACAGCTGATGGCCTGAGTCAGATACACTTAACGAAGATTTATCAACCACTGGATCAAATCTAGTGTGAAATATCTGGCCTCTTGAAAATGGTTGTCAGTGAAGGGTGTTGTGTCACATATTTATTGTATTTGTCACTCACCGGCTTTCTCAAATTCCCACTCATTTCGTGTCTCACCACAGATTCTGGACGTGCGTAATGTCGCGGTGGTCGTGTCCCGATGGTACGGAGGTATCCTTTTGGGTCCGGACCGCTTCAAACACATCAACAACTGTGCTAGAAACATCCTGGTTGAGGAGGGATACACTGCCTCCACGGTGAGACACTCTCTGGGCCTCTCAAACATCGCTATCATCTTACGCTGACACATCATTGGTCAAATTTGACGTTGCTGTCACTTTTCTGATGTTGGGAATCGTCTGTATCTTGTAGTTTTTGTAGCATTTTATACCTTTTATTTGATAGTGAGACAGGAAAAATGTGTTAAAAAGAGTCAGGGAATGACATGCAGCAGACAGTCTGTCCAGCCGGGAATCAAAACGGGGACTCGCTGCTCAGGGCATTGACGTTTCCTCATACAATGGTTCGTATGATGTCTTACAAACTTAACTTAGTTAGGTTTAGGTTTGCAAGCGCCTTAGCTAACAACAGTAGCTTGCTAACATTAGCTCGCTGACAGCTAACTTGTACCATTGTCATGTTAGTTATAAACTGCACCCCTGTTAGACATAGGTTGGTAAAATAACACTTTGATAAGCTGACATCTGATGTTTTTAGCTAGCTACAGACGTTTTGTTCGCGTTTCAGCGCTTGGTTGCATATTGCGGCGCTGATTGTTTTCCTCTCCAGTGGGTGTGGTTTTCACAGTTTGACACGTTCTGTGCAGGCGGCAACTTCCGGTAAAACTTGCATTCTCTCTACTGACCAGCAGGGGGCGACTCCTCTGGCTGCAAAAAGAAGTCCAATTGTATGGAAGTCTATGAGAAAATGACTCTACTTCTCTCTTGATTTATTACCTCAGTAAACATTGTAAACATGAGTTTATGGTCTCAATCTCTAGTTTCAAGTCTTCTTCAATACAGCACGATGTTCATTTAGTACATTATGGTCCATTTAGAGTCAAACAGACCATAACGCAGGGGATGCTTTAGGGCGGAGCCTGTGATTGAGAGGTCTACCTGAGACGTATACGGCGTCACTACATCCACTTCTTTATATACAGTCTATGGTTGCGTTTTGTCTTTATATGCGCCCATGTGGTATGCGCCCTAATCACTTGGCTATCAAGTCGCCCCGGTATCTTGAAGTTTTAAGCCTTTACCCTAGTGTTCCCCAGAGATTTTCTTTTTTCCCCTTTTGACAACCAATCCATAGTCTGAAGTTCAAAAAAGAAGACAGTCTCAGACAGTATATAGCTACAGGTTATAGTGACACATAGATGCATTATTAAACCACAGAGGGTCTGTTTCCACAGTAACTCTTCAGCAGCTGTCACATTAGGGATACGGCTTCATTTGAAGTGTCTGGTGGCCACATGTTCTAGAGATCAAACACTCTCTCCTCGCTCTCACCAGCCTGAAGTTGGGTCCAGTCCGCTTTGAAGTCGTCTTTGTGTATATCGAAGTTATTCCATTGGTAACGTGATTGACATTTGAGGTGCTGCCTCGGATAGATTAAAGGTACCGAAAACCCACTCTTAAAAAATATCCAACTTCAAAACCCCATCAGCTCTCAGAACATGATGTTATTCCCACCCCGACAGCAAAGGCTGGGTTCCCCCTGTGGACAGCTAATTACGGGCCTCTGCCCGTGAACGGAGGGACTTCTCTGCAGAATAGCCTGATTATAGTTCATCGAGTGGTTTTAAAAAACAACCAATAACAGTTTAGAATTGATTTTTAAAACAAACTGCTTGGTGTTAGTTGCCTGAAGCTTGTCTAAAGCTTTGATTGACAGGTCAAAAAAGAGTCCCTGATAAAAATCTCCAGGAGATGGGATTTTAAACACCCTGAAAATTGCTCCACGATGCTCCTAAGATGTTTAAAACGTCAATAAACAACGTAGTGACATGACGTTAAGAGGTTAAGCTGGGGTCAAATGTTATACTGGGATTTATTTGTTGTTACAGGTTTGATAATTGTGGAATAAAGCTCAGTCTGGGCAGTTTCGTTATGTACAGAGAGAGCGCGGTTTCAATGGAAGAAATTCAGCTAAATGATTTGCCGACCTTAATAGAATCTACTGCGACCCACCGGTGGGTACCGACCCGGCCTCTGGGAAACACTGCTGTAAACGACCAGTGTGTAGAATTAAGAGGGATCTGTTTGCAGAAATGGAATATAATGTTCATACCTATGTTTTCGATCGTGTATAATAATCCCCTGAATCTAACGATCGTTTTGCTTTCGTTAGCTTAAAATAAGCCGTTCATATCTACAGAGGGAGCTGAATGAACTTAGATTAATGAAATCTCGCTGCCTAAACATTCACACACTCACAAATACTATATGTATATAATTTATACATATCAATGTTAATGCTCATATCACTCTGTACTGTCCAAATTGTATTTTGCTGCTTTGGCAACATTGTTCTTGATACTTTTATGGCAATAATGCCTCTTTGATTTTGAATAAAGTTGCCGAGACTCTTGGCAACAAGAAGCATAGATTGGAAAACTAAATGGGACCCAGACTTTGATCCTTTAGGTACACCGATTTAATCTGTAAGATATGTTGTTGATGGAAATCAGAAACTTCCTATTGTCTGAGAAAGAAGCAAAACTATTTGAGTCAGTTCCTGAAATTCTGTCCAGGTGCCTCATTTGTATTTTTGAGGTAAAGTGTAAATTGGAAACGGGACAATTACTCCTGGGAGGAGCGAGTGAGAACTATTTTGCTTGAATGCAAAATGAGATAAAATCTCTGAATACTTTGATTGGATTTAGGAGGAAAATAGAGAGCCGAACCAGTTTCACACCTTCTCAAAGGTCTCTGCCAGTTATTTTTGTAGCATGTGAGTCACTCATTAAAAACAGTAACAACGCTACTTCCCGTTAGCTGGTAATTGGGAGGACAAGTGCTGGAGAATGACTGGTTTACCGCCCCATTGCAGACACCATATGAGATATGAAGGAGCAGCGAGCATATGAGAAGTTTCCACTCTGCTGTATGAAACAGAATTATCAATTAGACTTGCTTTTTGTAAAGACAAGGCTGTAAAAATGTGGGGAGGTCTACAAGATTGTCAGAGCAATAATTAGTGGAGGATGATTTATAAGAGTACTTAAGAGTGCAATGTTTGGATAGATGCAATTGTTTGAATACATTGGGGGAATGCCAATCAGTACATTGTAATTTGCACATTGCGGTAAGCCAGGGACACTCAGCAGGCGTTCGGGGGAACATTGAGCAATGAGCTTTAAAACAGCTCTTAAATACTAAACATGTAAAAAGCTTTGGCACCATTAAGTGGAGCGCTAATGTAAGATAATTATGAGTCTGTTCATTCTTTAACCCTTTGCTCTCGTTTCACAGGATGAAGCCGCCAAATCTGGAGCGAAGACCAAAAGGCCAAAAAGCAAGAAGACAAAGTGAATTTCAGAAGAGGAAATAAAAGACGTTTGGCTCAAGAGGTTGTTTTTAGTGGATTCTGATGTGTCTTAATAGAGACAAACAGGGGTTTCTTGCAATTGCAAATCATTTATTCAAGACTACGACAGCATTCAGTGCTGCAGGAATGAGTCCTAAAACCCCGACATTGCATTTTTGCAGTTCTGGTTCCCTCGTCTCAAGTCATGTGGTTTTATGAATGTGGTTTTGGTTACATGCCTGAAATAAGGTCTGTGGTTAACACCTGCTTAAGAGATTTTAACTACGACATAAAATGAGTCAGTGAATACCTCTCTCGTGAATTTAAGCTTTTACTACTACTGCTAACAAGTAGTTAAATGAGATGACTAGACGTTATCACGGCAAACACTAGTCCCACTTTAGCTTAGTGGTGGTCATGTGAAGTCATGTGACCGTGGTGAATTATTAGATCCAAGTCCAAAAGGTCCCACCACCTCTCCGACATAGAAGCAAGACACACAGACTTGACAGCTGTTTAGCCTCTTTTTGTAGTTGTTTTGAGTCTCTTTGTAGTTATTTTGAGTCTCTTTGTGGTTATTTTGAGTCTCTTTGTCGTTATTTTGAGTCTCTTTGTAGTTATTTTAAGTCTCTTTGTAGTTATTTTGAGTCTCTTTGTAGTTATTTTGAGTCTCTTTGTAGTTATTTTAAGTCTCTTTGTAGTTATTTTGAGTCTCTTTGTAGTTATTTTAAGTCTCTTTGTAGTTATTTTGAGTCTCTTTGTAGTTATTTTGAGTCTCTTTATAGTTATTTTGAGTCTCTTTGTGGTTGATTTGAGTCTCTTTGTCGTTATTTTGAGTCTCTTTGTAGTTATTTTGAGTCTCTTTGTGGTTGATTTGAGTCTCTTTGTAGTTATTTTAAGTCTCTTTGTCGTTATTTTGAGTCTCTTTGTAGTTATTTTAAGTCTCTTTGTAGTTATTTTGAGTCTCTTTGTAGTTATTTTAAGTCTCTTTGTAGTTATTTTGAGTCTCTTTGTGGTTGATTTGAGTCTCTTTGTAGTTATTTTAAGTCTCTTTTTAGTTATTTTGAGTCTCTTTGTAGTTATTTTAAGTCTCTTTGTAGTTATTTTGAGTCTCTTTGTGGTTGATTTGCCCCTTTTTCAGTCGTTGGGAATCTCTTAGTTTTGTAGTCGTTTTATTATAACTTGGGGTTATTTTGGGGTTCTCTTCTTGGTCGGTACAGGTCCATTTGAGTGACATTTTGTATAGTTGAAGGCCAGGGGGGGGGCCCTGACACTTTGGGCCCCTGGTCCTGTGTCTCATAGGCCTGTTCAATCCATCCATGACTGTAAACCGTGATGTAGTTAATTTATTGCTTAACGTTAGCTTGTTACTTCTGCTGATTATATTCACGTTTCAAAAATCATAAAAGTGGAGTTCACTTGCGAACATGATCCTGCAAAACAAAACTTGTTAGTTTTATAAACGTTTGTTTGCCACAGAGCTTATTTTCTGGTTTAATCCAACATCTTGTGGAAGAATCCAAATGGCTTTTTATCGAGGGAACCAATGTGATGCTAACTTCATCCCTGCAGGACTCTATTCAAATGTTGAACAATTGTTCTGTCAGCTGATCGCTTTAACTCAGACTCTACATTGCACCATTTTGACGGAGAAGCCTTGAAATGAGATGTTGAGAGTACAACATGTTTTCAATAAACAACCAAACCATGAGATTTGTTCTAAAAATATGACGACGACGTCTTTATATTCACACAAGGATTGTGTTAGAAAGCCACATAACCATTATGCTTGAATGAAGGATTTTGTTCAGAAGGCAGCTCTTGTCGGCCTTTAATTTGAAATGTTAATGCTCCATTCTGTCTCAATGTTAACATGTGAATACTCGTCCTTGTAAGTGTCCATTCAGCCGAACCCGAATGCGGAAGAGATTTATTCACAATTCATTCAGCGTTTTTCCAGAAAAATATGATCAGACATCACTGCTCAACCGAATGAACTTCACTGGATTTCGTGGTCACAAACGCTCTCAAACCCACTCACATATTTCACATGTTCTCCAATGAATTTGACAAGCACTTGAATTCCTCCGAAATATTCAACTTCTCACAAGTTGCCTTTACCCCCATCGTTGGCTCCAGTGGGATTGTGCCTCACCTCTCCGTTCTGCTGTCACCCTATGCACAGAGAGAGAGACGCGGTCTGCATGTGAACCACTCCAGGGCTGCAGAGGACTGCTTTCTAAAGAACATCCAGGGCATCACTCGGTAGTTTGATTGTCACCAGCACAACACCGCAATTGTGACGTAAGAAATAAATAAAAATAGACCTATCTGGTTATCTCAAGGGAATGAAAAGTGAACCCTTTATCCAAAGAGGACATTACATTTGAATGAGAACAGTGAAACACAGAAGGCTGAGAAACATCCTCCACTATCTGCGTACCAAGCCGCCTGCTCGTTTCAACCACTGAGAGAATAATTACGGCTCATTCGCTTAACAGAGCCGCTTCTTTCCTGACACGCTGTCATCACACTGAACCCATAATCTCAGCCCGTAATTATGTTCTTTTAGAGGCTTTTGAAGAACTCATTTTTCTGAAAATGCATGAGGAGAATAATTAACCTTTCTTCAATATAAAATTGAATCCATAACAGGAGATCCTGGGAGAGCGTTGGTGTAAGACGTCCATTGTTAACAGCGAAAATTCAAGAACGTCAATATTCTGTCAAAGCATGCGAGTGAAACCACTTTCTTGGTTGGTAGCGTTCCGATATGGCAGAAGACAGTGTACATCCAACTTCATACTGTTGCATTTTAAACGCTTAATCATGGACCCTATTATTTACACTATTGTTCTATATTGCAGTATACATGTGCTTCTATTTTTCTACAATGCACACATTTTTACATGTCTTGCTCCAATTTGTCTTGGAACTTATAACTACATTTATTTTAAAATGGAAGAACTGTTTCTGCTTCTGAACGTAAATGTTACGCATGTAAATACAGTAATATAAATATAGTTAAAGTGCTTTTGATGATAATAATTACTGTACCGTCATCTTTGTCATTGTACGATAGAGTTGCACAACGACATTTAGATTGTAGTCCCAATTTGCTACATAGGAAAGAAAACAAACAGACTATATTATACATGGGGGGGGGGGGGGGGGGGGGGG
>NW_022280072.1:2410645-2431738 GCF_004355925.1 Anarrhichthys ocellatus
TTTAGGCGTCTCACAGCCAGAGGAAAGAAGCTGTTTGGAAGTCGGTGGTTTGGCAGCAGATACCTTAGTTTCTCTTTCCAGACGGCAGCAGAGTGAACCGGTTGTGGCTGTGGTGGGTTGAGCTCTTCACTGGCTGCTCTCACTATCACCGATGCTCAGTATAGATTTATTTATTTAAAAAAAGTACATGTGTAAATATCAAATAATATAATAAATATAACATTGAAAAAATAGATTGATAATAATAATACATTATATTAAAGGTTTATTCTGTTTTCATGACTAATGTCATTTTTCATAGCAGTGATGGTGTCAACGTGCCTCTCACCTGTCAGCCAGTCTCGAATGAATTATTTACTATATTTCATAATGTATTTTATTATTTTATAAACATTGAACATGTTGGGGCTCCAAACAAAAGCCCTCTTGATTTGTTTTGTCTTAATTAAAACATTAAGGACACTGAATTTGAAGGATCTGACTAAACTGTGATTATTAGAGTAGCTTCTTTTTCTAAAATGAATCTGAATGTCTACATTGATGTGTGAAAATTGTGAAAATACAAGAGCTGTAAAAGTTTCAGACAGAAGCGTGGGTGTTCGGATATGTGTTGATGAACAGTGATGTAAAACCGTGGAGGAGACAACAAAGGAAGAAGAGGGTGATTCTTTGCCAAATGGACATTGACTCCTGAGTCCCTGAACTTGATGGTCTGGTGTAAATATCAGTCAGCTGATGAGGAGTGGCTCCTTGCAGACCTCCTGCAGGCCGCAGCTCGCATCGGTTCTCCTCAGTCCGCTTCGGGCGTCTGGACCACTTCAGCTACTGATTGCAGACTTCTTCAGCCTTTGATCAGCTGCTGCGCGGACAAAGAAGCGCAACGTCAAGTGCGCAGAAATCACCCAGAGCAAAAACAGGATGTGGTCTAGCCTACAAAATAAAAGCGAACTCATTTTACACCTCTTTGTCTTTACTGACAACACCCATAGCTATGCAGGGAATTTCAAATTATCCTACATGGTTTGGGGTGTTTTTTTCATCTGGTGGACAACTGACACATTATTGTGATTTAAGGCGCACTTGCAAGGACTTGTGGTCATTCCAATTGTCTTTTTTTATTTCGGCTACATGTTGAATTTCTATACAATTTTCTTTCAGGTAATGTTTAGAGAAAACATGAATTCAACGCATTCAAATTTCTTCCAAATGCATATCTTAAAAAGTTAGAAAGCCTTCCCTCTTCAAATAAAACAAGGTCGCTGTGAGACCTTTATTTTGTAAATATGACCGGATATAGTAGTTATTTTCTAGTCTGACAGTCTTGACATTGGTGACAAAAGCAACTGTGCGCTCCGCTGTGCCCGCACATCCAGGAGCCAACCAGCACTGTTAATGGAGTAATAACCCGGCTGCCCGGAGAGAAGAGAGAGCGCACCTAGAGGACCTACAATATCTATATATTTATTAAAAAAAAAAAAAAAAGCTTTCATTTCAACTTGTGTCTCTTCAAATAACAGAAGATTTCTGAGGAGGGGGGGAATGGAAGATTTGGGGGAAGTATTTCCATTTAACCTCAGGTCTCCTGTCATGCTTGACTCCAGGGCAGAGTGGAGCGGAACGTTTTTGCGCGTAATCTGACTTGTTCGTCGTCTCCGTGCGTGAAATGAAAAAAGGTCTGCAATGGTTTTGGCTCTCTGGTAACTATGGGCGCGCACATCCTGGAGTCCAACTCCAGCGGCAACTTGACTCCCGCTGTATCCGAGGCTGGGACTGTCCTCCCGGGCTACCTGGCGGTGATCTCATCGGTCCTCATGGTGACTCTGGTTGTCGTTGTGGTGGCCGGAAACGCACTGGTCATCATGGCTTTTATTGTGGATAAAACCCTGAGGAATCAAAACAACTACTTCTTTCTGAACCTTGCCATATCTGATTTCCTCGTGGGTGAGTTTGGTGCCTCCTCTTCTTCTTGTTTGTCTCTCCTCCAATTTACAAGTCCCTCTCTATGAATGAACAAACACATTGCAATGTCCCCACAGTGTTACTACAGTGAGTCACTATTCATTGGTGACCTTGCCATCCTTTTTTTACATTACCATTTGAATATTGCTTATTTGTAGCATCCTTCTATATTATTCTACAGTCACACCAATCTTTTTTGTGCTGCTCTTATCTGCAGCCGAAGAGAAATGATGCCCTTTGTTTCTAAAATTTCTCTGCAGGGGTTTGCCATGGTAACATGCATGCAGCCAGTCAATTTCTAGTCACATCAAGGTGGTCTGGAGAGGTGTAAACGTTAATATAGTATTAGCTGGGAGAGGGTGGTTGACTCATTATGCGGTGTTTGTGTGTCTGTGTGTGGTTGTTCCAGGTGCCTTCTGCATCCCGGTGTACATCCCGTACAACCTGACAGGCCGCTGGATGCTGGGTAAAGGGCTCTGCAAGGTGTGGCTGATTATGGACTACCTGCTCTGCACCGCCTCAGTCTTCAACATCGTCCTCATTAGTTATGACCGCTTCCTGTCAGTCACAAGAGCAGTAAGTACAAGTGTCAGAGGCGCTCATTAACACACACACACACACACACACACACACACACGTAGACATACCACCACAGTCAATTGTAAAAAAAGAACGTGTCACCTTCCAGTGCAGTTTGCTCTGCGGTGAGAAGTCATTGACATTCACGGCTTGATTTCTTCCAAACCATTTGAACACAGAGCCGGAGCCGCCTGGTTAAATTGGAGTGTTTTGGATGCAGACGTTAGGAGTCCGCTCAGTCGTCCTTGAGGCCCAATTTAATGCAGTTAAAAAAAAGGGCACTCGATTTCACAAGCGCCACAGGAAACACTGCTCAAGTCCGTCAGTGAAAACGCGTTTAGAATGTTGATCTGGAGGAAGTTTTCAACGGTTGAAAAAAAATAATGACATAGTGTCATCATCATCAGGGCCGTCTCAGGCTGGGGTTTGAGACTTTTTAATAAAAAGATTTTTTTATGAAAAGAGGCAGCAGTGAGGGTCAAATGAAAAATGCTAATGAGTCGCATTGTGGAAAAAGTAGGATCCAATGTTTTTGGAGCTTGACTCGCATTTGAGACTAAAGACCTTACACACACACACACACACACACACGCACCAGGGTGCACAATGAATAAGCAGCACGAACATGCGATAAATACTCGCCTGGTACATTTGTATTGTGAAAGGCAATAATGGAAGGAGTGGATCAGTTCTGGCTGCAAGAAGTAATAAATCCTTCGTATCGTTTCATAAATATTGGTGCAGCTCAACTCGTTCCGCAACGTGATTGGTTGATGCTTTTATTCGAGGTGCTAAAGCTCGCTTTTTTGCCGCGCTGTTTGAAAGTACTCATGAAAAAAACAACAGCCGGAAAAAAAAATGTATTTACCTGCAAATGAATTGCACAAAGAAAAATAAAAAGGCCCCTGGTGTGTAAAAGGCCTCAAGACCTTGAGCATTGGGCGGTCGGATCACAAGTGGACAGCCCTAAACGACCGCCACATTGTGATCACTCAAAGCACTTGTCGAGGCGGAATGGGACGAGCTGGACCAGATAGCTTTCTATTGTAAACGCTAATGCGTCCTGATGTGTTCCCTGGCAAGGATGCAACAGAGAAACACATCATCAAAGCTGCGACCCCCCTTTTGTTCCTCCTTTTCATCCAGTTGGTTCTCACGTAAGCTGGCTTTGTCCACGACGTCTGAACATTGTGAAAAGCCAATAAAAGATATTCAAACATGTCGGGCGATTCGATTTGCCTGAACACGGCAAGGAATCAAAGGAAGTCATCTTTTTTAAATTTCTGGCGGACGAGGCTCGGGAAGCTCATCGCTGCTTCACGCAAGTTAAAAACAAAAACGCATTTTGTCTCAAATGACGCACGTGTTTATTTGCACATCGAGCCAGGAAATGAGATCCGATCACAAATGGGCGCATTCTACTATCGGCTGAGAACAAAAGTTACGCTGCTTCAATTTTGTCCATTCTTCTTGTTTTTTGAATGCGACCAGCAGCTCTATAGCTCATTTCGGTCGGTTGTCCGGTCCATAAAAAATGTCGCCACCTTTTTCGCCAAAGGAGGCTGAAACTTGGCACGGAGGTCGAGTGTTGAGCGAGGTTGTGTGTGTATGGATGCGTGTGCGTACGCGGTCGCAGCTATTGCGAATTCCCGCTTGTCACAATCTGTCTCTTGTGAGTCCACCAACTACAGCTGAGAAACATCTGGAGTGCACCTTTAAGGGAGTTTCAACCAGAACAAACACTAACATATATTTCTTGCTCCCGTTGGCTTTATCTGCGTAAAAACCTGATAAAACCTGATAAAATCTTCAAATTTCTTCCCAAGAATTAATCTCCCAGACAACATGTTCCTTTGTGTCTTATTGACATAAAGCTGTAATAATTCCATGCGGATCATTTTGTATCTCGCTGCCTGTTTTAGCTGTGATTGACGTTTGTCAGACCCCACGTTTGCAGTGTAACGTATTAATGTATTTATCTGCTCACTGAGCAGAGTTTAGTGATAGCGTCTCTTTGCTTGCGGCTGCTGTTAGAGACTTTTGATCTCAGCAGCTTCGTAGAAAATATGATTTATTCATCTATTAAGCTGGATTTTTCTCTTGTGCTTTTATAATGAGCATTCAATACCGACATGATGTCATGAAGTTGCTTTATTTCATTGTTCATTGACTCAGAGAAGTGGATTTTTGTTGTTTAAATGAGATTGTCGGTGACATACACAGCTGGTGCAGAGAGATACTGATGTTTCGAGGCAAAGAGAAGATTAAAAACAACAACACCATGAACAAAAAAGAGTGAGAACGGTTAATGGAAGAGCCCCGCTTAATGATAGAGTTTAGACTGAGAGGTGAAGTGAAAATGAGGCGATTGTGAAGAGAATGAGTGACGGGCGAGGGAGGAGCGGAGCGAGGGATACCAGATGTCTCTTTCACACGCTTGTGTCGCATCCGTGAATGTGGCTCACAGCCCCCCCCCCTTGGCTTCAGTGAGACACCGCAGAATAAGAGCCTCACAAGTGGTTTTAATTTACAGCATCTCGTTATACAAACTGGGCTCCATTTGTATTTGTTAAGGCCGCGATAAAAAAATCAAAATGCAAAATACTCATCTGTGAATATTTTGCATCAAAACTATTCATACCGGCAGTGATGCAGATTTTGCCTCAACTGCAGCACTTTTTTAAATAAAAGGTTTCAGGTACACTGTTGTATTCGAGCTACTCTGAAATTTATTTTTTCTTCGTTTTACTTTTAGCAAAATGCTCCAAGTCAATTTGAGTTCCCTTTGGTAAACAGTGACAGTGTATATATCAAGGGCTTTTATTGTGAAAGGTAAGAACAGAAGGAGTGGATCTGGTCTAATAAAGCATGTGAAGTCAATGATGAAGTGTCTTAAAGCTGCATTCTCTCTAGTGTCCACCAGGGGGCGACTCCTCTGGTTGTATAGAAGTCTATGAGAAAATGACTCTACTTCTCTCTTGATTTATTACCTCAGTAAACATTGTAAACATGAGTTTATGGTCTCAATCTCTAGTTTCAAGTCTTCTTCAATACAGCATGATGTTCATTTAGTACATTATGGTCCATTTAGAGTCACACAGGCCATAAAGCAGGGGATGCTTTAGGGCGGGGCTACACAGTGATTGACAGGTCTCTACCAGAGTCGTATACGGCGTCTCTACGTCACTCCTCCTCAGTCCAGATATGGTCACTTTCGCTTACTGGTTGCAAAATGGTTGCAAATCCAAGATGGCGGCAGCCAAAATGCCGAACTCAAGGCTTCAAAACCGCAGTCGACAAACCAATGGGTGACATCACCACGACTACGTCCACTTCTTATATACAGTCTTTCTGGTCTGTGGTGTTGTACGATGTAATGTACATTATTGGCAATGGTTTATTTGTGTTATGAAGAAGAAGAAGAAGAAGAAGAAAATACTCTTACCACGTAATGTTCACGTTCTGTGTCAAAGTATTCATGACAAAAGCAACAATTCAAAAAATAAATATACTATTTAGGTCGAATTTAATCTCAAGAATAGAAATGCCCCATGTGTGCAAATGTCTTTAATATAACAGCTGAAATGTAACACAAAGTGTTGTTGTGCAGCAGAGGTTATGGCTGTGAGTCACACATGTGCCTCTCTTTCCATGCAGGTTAAATACAGAGCACAACGAAACATGACCCGCCAGGCTGTGTTCAAGATGGTGGTGGTGTGGGCGCTGGCCTTCCTCCTCTACGGCCCCGCCATCATCTTCTGGGAGGCGATAGTCGGCGACAGCGTCGTCCCGGCTCACGAGTGCTATGCCGAGTTCTACTTCACCTGGTACTTCCTGCTCAGCGCGTCCACCTTTGAGTTCTTCACCCCGTTTGTGTCCGTGGCATTCCTCAACCTCAGCATCTACCTGAACATCCACCACAGGACCAAGAACATGGGCGCCTGCGCAGAGAATGACGTCAAGACGCAGCGGGTCCGCAAGAAGCTCAGAGACGGAGCAGCCTGGTCCGTGTTTTTTGTGAAGACTCGTAAGGTGTCGTCCAGCGAGCCCACCGCTATCTGCGCGGTTATCGAGGACATCGACGACGTCCTGTCCCCGTCCTCCTGCGTTGGCGCCAACAACAGTCAGATATTCATGCAGAGGGAGAAGTTCTCTCCAAACAGGGAAAACCCCAGGCTGTGTCAGCACACGGCCTCCTGCATGGCGCCTGGCCGAAGGACACAGGTGTCTCGTCTCTCTCGAGACAAAAAGATTGCCAAGTCTTTGGCCGTTATTGTTTGCATTTTTGGGATTTGCTGGGCTCCTTACACTCTTTTGATGATCATTCGCGCCGCCTGTAGCGGCGAATGCGTGGCGAACTACTGGTACGAGATCACATTCTGGCTTCTGTGGCTGAACTCCGCCATCAACCCGTTCCTTTACCCGCTGTGCCACAGCAGCTTCCGAAGGGCTTTCTCAAAAATACTGTGTCCGAAAAGACAATCAGTCCAGCCTCACATCGAGGCTCAGTCCTGTTAGATGAACTCAATTGCACTTCCATGCTCTAGGAATGCAGTAACTGTCGTCGGTCAAACACTGTTCAAAACAAAAAATCCATATATTCTGTTCTTCCATCGAAAAATCCGGTTTTCAAAAATAAGAGAGACGTTTGAAGACGTTTGAAGTGAAGTGAGGATGTTCACGGTATATCTGACAGCAATACATTTTAATATAAGCCCTATTCACACATGACTCCTGTTACCAGGAGACCTCATGTGATGTTTAGAAACATGGCAGGTAATTTGCGGTGGAACTTTTCCTTGACAAATTACGGACATGTTAGAACCGCACGAGAGATCACAGACGACCTCCGCAATTATTTCAAATGACTAGAGGTCCCCGGGTTATAGTAGTACCGTGTGAATGGGGCTTTAGTCATGAAACTTATGGGGAAAAATAACTGCAATTTCTCTGATAATCTCTGTAAGAAGGACATGAAGGAGGGATGTGGTTTCAGCTTCTTTGAGTCGTTAATGCTGCAAAATGATGACGTATGCAGTCAGATGGAAGGTGACGATTATCATTAAGTCTAAGACATTATACGAGTAATAACTACTGCACCACTAAGCTGTTAAATTATGATCTATCTTCTTGAAAGCACAGTGGAGGGAGACAGCAGCGTCAGCCAACATCGCTGTGACGAGAAAACCTTTCAACTCCGATTCAGATCAAATTGAGGATTTTAGGCTCTTTTCATGGTTTTTATACGGTTTCAAAATCTCTCTGCACATGAAACCTTTTCACTATCAAATGTGTCTCTGTTAATGTAAACCAGAGGGGGGTCTCTCGCAAGTTCAATCTTTTCATCATGCAGCAATAGGATGGCAAATGGTGAATCCACAGAAGTGGAGAATAAGAGAATAACCTGTATTTGTTTACTGTGTGAACTTTTTATTTTATCACAGTGATGTTCATTTTATCTGAAAAGTGGGCTATAAAGGCAGCAGGGGGGGGGGGATCAGCTGTTATCTGCCAACAGTGAATCTGCACTTAATTTAAAAAAAGGTGTTCTTGTTGATGTTTAAAATGTACAGCACTAGCGGCATTGAACCTTTTGTACATTGATATCTATGCCAAGCTAGATGGTTGTGTTCTGTAAGTTCAGTATTTATTTAAAGACTTGACTGGTTTTTACCACCCGAACTACTTGACTACTTTGTATCTTGGCTATGAATGTGTTGGTGTAAGTAGCCAAAGAAAGAATAAAACGAAGACTGCCTGTAGGCTTTCTAACTCTACGTGTTCTTGGTCAAATCTTGTAGTGCAGAAGGAAATCTTTTGACATGTTGGGGCAATACGCTTTTACAATTTGTTGCCGCGAGTTAGACGAGAAGATTGATACCACATCGATTGATACCACATTATGGAATGTGGTATCAATCTTCTCGTCTAACTCGCGGTACTTTAAATATGTAGCCACTACCAGCAGCTGGTTAGCTTAGCTTAGCATAAACAGGGCTAGAAACAGGGCTAGCTTGGCTCTGTTCAGCACGCTCTGACTCCCAAGTTGTCTAATACGGCAGCTTCAAACTATGACGCTCTACTGTGTGGTTAAAAACAAACAAACAGGACTTTCACCCAGGAGACTGCTGTCCGTGTCCCATGTGTAGACGAAAGTCAACGATCTCATTATCTACAACTGTAGAAGGTGCTCTAAAGTTGTGTTCAATCAGGTGAGGAGAGGAAAATGAATGCAAAGAGGAGATTAGATACAAATGATCCCGGTGTGGTGCAGACAGCAAATCCACAGGAAGAGTGCCGAGATTCAAAGCAAATTTGACGTAGTCCCAAAACGGTGAAATTACAATTTCCAGCTCCGTCACATGATGCCATCGGCCCTCAAAATACTTTTTCTCTTAGACCTACATTTGTAAAGAGATGTCTGTAACTCAGCGGATCACTTCGTTTGAGGTACGTTAACTTCCCTTATTTAAATCATTAGTTCCTAAAAGTTGTAAAATGCACTAATAGCCGAATCCAGAGTTATTTCATGTGAATGAGAACAAGGCTGGACGGAGGGCTGGGAGGCGGGACTAAAGGAAACGCCAGAGCCCTTGCTTTATGGACCCCATAATCCATGGCGGACAGAGGCGAAGATGCTAAGTGCGAGATAAAAATGGTTAAACTTGATCATCATGAGTTTTTAAACATATGGACACGAAGAAAAGGCAGAGAGACTGGAGGGAAATAACAGCAGGAACAAGAGTTCTTTACTGAGTTCAGTCAGAGGTTGAGCTGAACATAAACTCATAGTTGTGTCCGCTTCTAGCTATAAAGTAAGCTAACGTCAACAGTCGGTATAACAACGAACAAAATATGGACTGCATGAACAGTCCGGCAGTCAGATTAGTAAGGCTGGGTGTCGGTACTCAACACCTTTAATGTATCGACCCAAATAACCCAGTACCAAGTAGTATCAAAATTCCTCCAGTCAAACAATACCTGCATTTGATCCTTTTTGTACCAAAGATCTAGAATAAATGACTATTTCCTTGGGTTTTCCTTGCTGCCAGTCACTGTGTGGGGAAGCCAAGCGTAGTGTAATGGATGGAGTTGGCAGTTCAGTGTGCCGAGATGCACATGTGGTGTCTGATTAAATACGGTGGTGGTGGCATTTTACCCAACTTCCATTCACACGATGAGAATCAAATAAATAAGAAAAAAAGGTGGATCAAATGAAATGATCCATTCCAGTGTTGATATCACTGTATGCGTACTGAGATTAGCTTATTTCCCCAAAATGTAGAACTGCTGTCTTGACGTGTTTTGTGAGAGGTGAAAGGTTTGTAATTCTTTTTAATGTTCCTGTGATAAGACGAGATAAGATAACACGGAGATGGGCTGGTCCAGGCATGAGTGGGTGGACAGGAATCTTGTTGTGCTGTGTGAGAAATGATAGCTGTTGTTTGTGTGCGACACACAGCTGTTCAATTACTACTAAACACAGAAAAGAAAAGAAATACTGTTGCTTGGAAAAATAAAACAAAGTTCCCCGGTAAGGCTCATGACACTGCAGCGACAATAAGAAGTTGTTGTTGTGAAGAAGGCTGTCGAGCTTTAATGAACTGATAACAAGCACGAGATAAGTGACAGAAGTGCAGGGCTTTGACCTTTGTCACATATTTCCTGCACAGAGGAAGAGAAACAAAATATGTCCATAAAGCACCCTTAGGGATTTAAGACTGTCGGGAAACAACAGTATTGCTCTGCCCTTTGGGAATTATGTGGGACGTTTTACTTGAGAGAGAAGACACAGACCCCTGGAGATAGTTGAACCATAAGAGACACATACCAAGTCACAGTGTTGAGAGAAAAGTTATACCGACTGGATGATGATGGCTGTTATTTTGCCTTCTTCCTGTCAACAAACTTTAAAAAGGGATGATTCTGATTTGTTTAAGTCGTATGAGACTTATCCATAGTAATGCTCTCTTCAAAGTCTCAAGACTCCATTGACAAAAACAGAAATTCTACATCTAAGAACACGGGAGTTGCTGGTCTACCGCTGCCTGGATTGGTTAGTTTGTTTGTGTTATTGTGTGACTTTGGTGAATCTGAATCAGGGGCAATCTTTCTGAAAAAGGAAGGCAGTGCTTAAACCATGCATTCTCTCTGATGTCCACCAGGGGGCGACTCCTCTGGTTGTATAGAAGTCTATGAGAAAATGACTCTACTTCTCTCTTGATGTATTACCTCAGTAAACATTGTAAATATGAGTTTATGGTCTCAATCTCTAGTTTCAAGTCTTCTTCAATACAGCATGATGTTCATTTAGTAAATGATGGTCCATTTAGAGTCAAACAGACCATAAAGCAGGGGATGCTTTAGGGCGGGGTTTCATTGTGATTGACAGGTCTCTACTACGGTCTGTGAGTTGTCTGTGTTTTTGTCCTACAACTCAAACCCTTTCAAATTGTCTTTTCAGTTCATGAAAGTTAATTGTAACCTTTTAGTCGTCTGATAATATCTTATTCATCGTTCGGTTGTACTTAGCTCCACCCTCTAGTGTCTCTTCTGGTTCCAGAAAAACAAGATGGCGACGGTCAAAATGCTGAACTCGAGGCTTCAAAACTGAAGTCCACAAACCAATGGGTGACGTCACAATGACTACCTCAACTTCTATTATCCAAAATAAACCCTTTAAAACACCAAAGTCACACAATAACACAAACAGTCAGAAAGGTCTGTCTGACAGCAAGGCAAAGAGGTGAAACATTCTAAATATAGCGTTCAATTAAACTGATATACATTCTTTCAGGAGTCTAGAATACGTCCACAGCAGAACATTACTTTGCTCCGTGCTGGTTCTCCTGTCTGTTTCTATGAACTCATCTACTGTAGTAGAACCCTGACTGTGGAGGAGAACCTCACACAAACGCACTTCCAAAAAATCTGAATTATCATGTCTTGAAAGTATAAAGACAATACTCCTACAGAAACTGCAATGTGAAGCATTCAGTTTGTGTAAATTGTTTAGGTTCAGGATTTTGCCATTTTTAACAGGAACAGATGCAGAAGATCTTTCAAAACACTACTTTCATGTTTGTTAGCAACATCTCAGTTCAATCAGATTTTCCATCTCGACTTCAGACTGTTAATACAACACACCACATTAAGTGGCTTTTGTTTGAAGAAACTCTTTCCTCTTGAAACACCATCCAGAAAAAAAATACTTTCTCCTCAAAGGGCTCTTGAGGATGAAAAGATTTTCATCTCTTAAATGGCGGTGTTGTTCTACTACTGACCCCATTTAATAATAGTGGTGAGAATGCAGCGGCTGCTGTGGGCTTGCATAGACATTCTGTGCCCGTGAAAACGCTTTAATATACATTAGACACGACTGTCATATACTTGCTTCTCAAAATCCGTTAGAATGGAAATAGACTTCAAGGAGTACAAGTGGCTCCCCCACACACTCCCCCTCAAAACGGGTGACAAAGTCAATTTAGAGGCATTTCATAAAAGGTCAGCGAAGGATGAGATGAATAGACTGTGGTTAAGGTGACCTCCGAAAAGACGCAGGTGGACTTGCAAATAGAAAACAAATTGCTCGGTATTGACATTGTTTCTGTGCGCAGTGGGAGACCCGAGAACCAATATTCACAGCCTTTCAGAAAGAAAATTGGAAGCGGTTCACATCCTCCTGATTCATGTTTGAATTGCTATGGGATACAAATATGGTGACAGTAATATAATTGTTATTGAGGCACTAAACACAGATGAGTTCCTCGAGGACTGGAGAGTGAATACACAGACCTCTAGCTGTTATTCTTTATTTAAAAGTTAGCTGCTGCACCCCGGACTAAACAGCATGTGTTTCACAGATGATAAGCAGACATGCGTCATTTGGAGAAAACAAAAGAAACAAAACCCTGGAGTATAATTCAATGGAAAATACTTTTGAAGGCAGCACGTCACACACTCTTAGAAATAAAAGGTGCTAACAAGAACCATCTAGGGTTCTTCGGCTTGTCTCCACAGGTAAACCCTTTTTGGTTGCCGGTAGAACTTTTCATAAAGGTTTCACATGGAACCCTTTCAGAGCGTTCTACCCAGAGCCTTACATTGAGGGTTACACCTAGAACCATCTATCAAAGGTTCCACCCAGAACCTCCTAGGAGAAGTTCTACAGAGAACCCTTCTATGGTGTAATGGTTCAATCCTGAACCCTCTCTAGAGGATCTATCCAGAACATTTCAATCTTCTAAGGGTGCTAACAAGAACCCTTACAATTCCAACGGTTTCATCAAGAACCCACCCAGGGTGGTTCGACTGAGAATCCTTTCATATTCCAAGGATGTCATCTAGAACCCACCCAGGGGTTTTCACCGAGAACTCTTGCATATTCCAAGGGTTTCATCTAGAACACATTCGGGGGTTCTACCGAGAACCCTTTCATATTCCAGAAGAACTCAAAGGGTTCGTAATGAAACCTTTGGTCTTACAAAGAGCTCCTGCAAATTATTTTCTTCAAAAAAGGGTTTTTCGGAAGCCAATGGTTCTGTGTAGAACCTCAGCCCCTCAGGGAGAACTCTTTTGCAACACTTATTTTCAATACCTGATGATCCAATATATTCAGTCAGAGTCAATGAGAAAAAAAAACTGGCAGCGTATCACAGCTTAGAGCAAGATTAATGCTGAGCCTGTAAAAGGTTTGTCCATAAAAAAATAGAAATAAATAATTTCAGTCATATTATGACCAATGCAAGGAGTTGATTGTCCACTTATTTTTCGTATTGTACACTCTACCACACCAGAGCCTGCGGGAGTTATGAACAAAGACACATCCAGTTGCTGAAGACGCTGTTATCAACTCTTTAACTGGATTCACACAGTGTGTGGAATAGCACTTCATCCTCAAAAATAAAACAGTGCATGCAGGGAAAGGTAGCTCACCCTCATTAAAAAATAAATCAGACTTCTCTGTCAGAGTTCTAAATCAACCCTAGTGACCGAAACATGCTAATCACCGGCAGCAACACACCACAGAATACTCCACCATAAGAGGTCAATCAACCACGACTTTCTACATCATTAATTTCAGCGTTTACTTGTTAATTGCTGCCAACCACTTTTCTGATTTGGGCCAAGAACTCCTTGAACTTGAAGTAGAATTGCTTATGACTTGGGAAATGGAATGGTGTCTCTCAATCTCAACGTTACAGCTAAATGTGTATGACTCTCTGCTGTTATCCGTGAAGTGGTGTTAGAGCGGAGTGACTGACAGCCAGTGAAAACACACAGACAGGAAACAGCCCCTTGTCTTTCCCATGACACCGGTGGGCAGTTTCTTAAAAACATTTGTCACAGGTCATGAAGCTCAGTTGTCCTCTTATGACCGCTGACAAGTTCATGCAGCCTACTCATGTTTTCATTTGTTAATATTTATGAAGACTTGAGGACTTCGCACACCAAGTAATACTTTTCGTATGCCTTTTTAAAAATCTGTTATTCAATAAAAATGATTGCGTACAGAAGCCTTGCACACAAAGCATTTTATAATTATATTCATTGCAAAAATGTGCAATACGCGACAAAACTAAATTAATAACAATGGGTGCAATGGGCAGTGCCATAAGCAGGGCTAATGTATGAATGATATGAGCAGGAAGCTATTATTTAGCTGCCTTGACCACAATCACTACTCTCTAATCCTTCGTACATTGTTTGTTTTGCGATCGGTATCCATTACCCCAATTCCAAACTGTCATATCTGCCATCACCTGCAGCAATCTATCTTTGTGTTCCACATCTCTTCTCTGTATTCTTATATTTTAGTTTTGTCGTAAAGTTCTTTGTGCCGGGAGACAAAGTCAATCAGTTCATCAAATTTTGGATGTTAACGTTAGCATGTACGGTGGCTCTGAGTGGTAAAACCACTCAGATGCAAAAAAAAAATGCAAAAAAATCTAAACTGTTCCGGAAAATGTGGTGTCTGAACCTGATTGACACAACCGGAGGTTGAATTCATTTTTGAACGTGGGACCAGTTTGGCTGAAAAATACGGACTTGGTGTTCATAGCCTTTTAGAGTCTGCACCCAGGCTAGCAGATCTTTGAGACACTACTTCAGGCCTCCGGCAAGGCTTAACGTCAGCATGCTAACATGTCATTATAATGTTACAATGTGAAATGCCTCTTTGATCATTAGAAATAAAGAGGTTTCAATAACAATAAAAATAAAAAAGGTCTGCCCTGATGCAGGTAAGACAGCAAAGAGCTCTCAAAGAGTTAAAAGACCAGAGTATCTGGCTGAATCTGCTAAAATGATATCTGCATTACGTCGAGGAAAGATCAGAGTTCCCTGAGTGCTCAATTATCCACCTCTCATAAGCCCTAAAGAAAGGGCGTCGTCACACCTTGATTAGCCGAGAGGGGAAATGCACCAAGCTGATCTCAATTCTTAATTAGGGAGCCGGTCCAAAGATCTTGTACAACAGGTGATCAGAATAACCCTCCAATCAACTTGGGGGAATTAAAATAAAAATTAATTGGGTAAAAGGGAAATGACAGCAAGTATACCCAAGATGAGGGACTGTTACAGGGTGGTTCTGGAGAAAAAAGGATCACGAATGTTGGTGTATGATTTATCCTCTGGGCACTGTGAATGTCCAAATACCTAATTCTACAGCACTCCCTCCAATATTTGCTGCGATGTTTCAGTCTTATATTGTCATCCCTAAAAGAATAAAAACATAAAAAAACATATCTGTGAGCCAGAACATTTTCTGACCTTCAGTCATGGCAGTTGATGCCGATTGATTGTTGCCCCTTAAGATATTATTGAGATGTATTTTCAGTTAGATGACCTTTCCTGTTGATCGAATACAATTTGTTACACTGGACAAATGCTGCTTATGCTGGAGTAAAAAAAGCTTTCTATCTGACTAGAAAAGTCAGATTTTGGCTTTAAAACCGACAGTTCAGCACACAACCTTTCCACACAATAGAGCAGGACTAGATGTTCCTGGCACTAAATCTTTCTAATGAATCAGTGTTATTTGTTAGTTTTTTTGTGCCAGCTACTGCTACTGAAAACAAACAGCAAAATATGGATAACAAAGACATTGCAAGTGGAGTGGAAATAACTATTGCTTTTTTTGGTGCGCTAAAATGTCATGTTCCCTTTCAGCAGCATCTTCCCACCTGCAGAAGTTTGGTGGCTGAAACACAACAGAGCGTCAAGTGATTCAAACCACTTCATACTACGTTGTGTATCAAATAGGGTATCTAAAGGGTCGGAGGGCAATGAAACTGAATTTCACATTATTAGGCTGTACCTCAATTCACCAAGACAATAGCATCCCCAGCCTAGTGGGTAGAAAATGAGTTTTCCACCCCCTTTATCTTCTGCATCACTTTGGAACAGGGGACAAGGTTCAATGGGTAATTTTGATTTGAGAGCTCAAGCAAGCCGATCCTCGAATGTACTGCTCCTAATTCATATCTGTTCTCTGTCTCCCAGAGATCCCATTCCCAAATTTAGACTGAACTGTCCAGGGCCACCGACACATGAATAATAAAATAATGAGGATGATCAGGTTGCCAGGCAGTGGATTTGACAAACTAACCCTGACACTCAATATCGCTGCAGATGTCGGCTGCGTTTTCCACCAGTTTACCTGTTGAAGACTGAACACGACGAGGTTTAGAGAGAGTACAAACGACGATACCTGGGCTTTGGGTATCGATCATAGACTGTGTGAAATACGGACGTGTGAAGCTCAAAGTGGCTCCGGCCATGGCCTTATTGGCAGTGACGAAGGCGGCCTGTGTGACGCAGGAGAGCGACCAGCTAGTAGCTAGCGACCTGAGACGGCAGCCACCTGTCACTCAACGCGGCCACGGGCTTAATTATGCCTTCAAGATTAAATATAGTTAAAAAGGGGTTAAGAGTTACCTAAAGAAATGTATCCTCCTTACATTTGTGATGACCGAAGACATAAGCTATAGAGATAAGTGTATTTTTACACCAGTCTCCAATTTATGATGGCTAATAATCTACTGTAACGTGACACATCCCTTTAGCCTTCCAAGTCCAAGTCAAGCCTCAAGTCTGCAGCGCTTTGTAGCTTTGTAGTCTGTACGAGCGCTTTGTAGCGCGGTGGCGATTAGCTAGCCAGTGGGACACACACACACACACATGCACACACACGCACACACAGAGGGATTGAATGAAGTGTTCTACTAGTACTGGGATCACTTTAAATGTACTGGTATATGTACTGGTCATTTTTTAAAATGACACCCAGCGCTAGTTGTTAGTTCCCTCAGCTCTGCGGTCTACTGGTGCGATGCTTCATTGTCACGATACCCGATCCAGCTCTTTCAGTGAGTATCGACCCAATATCAGTGTCTGATCGGTGCATCTCTAGAACAAACTATGCTTCTCTGTGCTATTGATTTTCTGTATGTGGGTTTTTTGATCGAACCAAAAACAACAACATTTGACATCTTGATTTGACAACCTGTTATTTTTGTAATGGTGCCGATCTAGTGTTTCATCGACCGAACCTTTGTTCCACTTGATTACTGTCTGAGCCATTTGTCTGCTGCACCCGACTGCTTATTCACAAGCAATGCTGGTTTTCTTATTTATCCATTTTGAGGGTATTCTGTAAGACAGATGATCTGTGGGCAGGTTCAGAGTGACCAGCAGGGACATGTGCAAAGTCAGTGATTATAAAATGCCAGGCAGAAAAATGATTTCTCTTATCTTATATTGTTGTTTCTCATTCTTACTTATGTAATTATTTTGTGTGCTCATCTTCCATCTGCTAACCTTTGTCCTCCATTTGAGTCACTCTGAGATGCAATTTGACTGTAAATGTTTTGCAAAGTCCTTTATGAATTATTATGATTATATTACAGTCAAAGGCCACCAGAAAAGGCAAGCGTCATAGTTACATTCAACACAGGCGGTGTTTTCATGCATCTGTGAGCTGTATGTTGTGAAACTCTTGTGCATAATCTTTCCATGGATCCAGCCGTAGATTATGAAAATGATGCCTGTGATACATTTCAGTCAGTTGATCAATTTTAAAGGAGTGATGATAGGAGGGTCAGACAGGGCTTTGAATGATCAATCACAAACTTAAAATTAATTCATATGAAAAGTGATGCAGAAAGTGTGCTGCCGGGGACTGGATCTACATAAAAAAGACCTTTTTTCCTGCACAGAAAAGAGGAATTCAGGATTCAGGGCACTGTACACCACGCTGATGTTTTCATGCCCTACATTAACTTGTCACTTGTGTCACTCACCCGTCACTTGTCAGTCAGTGATGCCGTCATGAGACTATTTTCCATTTGTTGACTGATTACTTTTGACCTCATTTTACATGTTAATTCAGCACACAGAGAATTGAGCAGTGAGAGAAGAAAACAAACAAACAAACAAGCAGCTCATCCAGATGAGTATACAGAAAAGTAATTTGCCTGGCATGAATACACAGATGCAATTTAGGGCGATGATGCCCCCCCCCCCCCCCCCCCATCACCACCATCACCACCATCACCACCATCACCATTTGGCATCTGTCCTGAGACGCCAAACAATGAGGTGGAGGACGAGATCACACTCATCAGGACCACTGCGGTCTTCTGATTGTCAGGTTTCACACTCATCTGAACACGCGCTATGGTTTAAACTGAAAGGTGTATTTTTGTATTAATAGCTTTGATTTATTATGAGCAGGTATAGTTCACAGTCCGTTAAGTTGAAAAACGACCCTATCGCTGTTTTCCCACTTAACAGCAAACCTGCTAACATGTGTCTTTAGTCTTCAGAGGGAAAGGTTATAATATTATAATATATTGTATTAGCTCTCCAGCTTCGATCGGCAGTGGTGGAAACATGACTCCCAGGTGGACATGCTGATTTTCACCTCTTTTCTGGCACGATGCTGTGACACACGTTGAAGTGAATATATATAAATAAAATCAACATGGATTTTGATAATTATTATAATTCAAATGCACAAAACAATTACTTAATATGCTCTCCTCAAAGCCGCCAGACTCCAGTCAGACAACATCGCTGATCATCACCGAGTTAGATGTGAAAAGAAACAACTCCACTGACAGAAACAGTCATTTTACGTCGCTGATCAGTGCAGAAAAGACTTCATTCAAACTCACAGAAACTAAATAAATCTCAGAAAATCTTTCCACTGGTCCAACAATTACCAACTGTGGTTTGAGAGTCTGAAAAATGACACTGAATAAGTAACAGATATAAAAGAAGATATAACCACCGTAACCTTTTCACTGCTTCCAGCGCGGTCGAAGGCAACATAGAAAGAACAGAAAAGCCTTCTTGTCTGCTAGCAATGGGAGACGAGTCTATCATCTATTTTCAAAATCTTTTGCCATGCATGTGTGAAGAACCTGCACATGAGCTCTACTTTTGGTGGAAAAAGGGTTCGTGAGAGCGGTGATAGTGAACCAGAACAGTAAAGTTGCAGCCCGACGGCTCAACACGGAGCTGAAACTCCCTGTAAAGCTCCATGGAGCTGCAGATTCATCTGATAATTCTCTTTAGGTTCATTTAAAGCCACTTTATGTAATTATTTAGTTAATTAAGAATATGGTTAACTTTCCCTTACACAGTGCCTTCAAACAACAAAAGCACGCTTCATGTTTGTTGTCTTTCAGTTGGCTGACAGGCTCTCAGCCTGAGGTGAAGCTCTGCAGAATCATTACAAACTGAGCACCGGGCTCAGACCTTCTTGACTGCCGTGCGAGTCTCTGCCACTAACAAACAAAAACCCTTTCAGTGACGCTGCTTCAGGCACGACGAGGCTGCAGTCTCTTTTCATTACTGTACATCAGACCAGAGCAACACTTTGCACATCTGATCTCTGATCATGCACTCGGTGCTGCCACGCACCACACGGACACGTGCACGCAGATAGAAGCACAGACACACATGGATAAACATTATTCACTGTGGCATTGTGCTTAATTTAACTAATGTACTTTTGTAAATGATGATATGTTTTAAAAAGCCTAACCAGGGCCAGGGGTCGTGAATTAGCCTCGGCTAGAGATCCTATACCAAAGACTTGGTCACGACCAACAGGTGGGTCGACAAATACATTTGCAGAATTTGGGCCAGCTCTGACAGGGTCCGACCACTATCCGTCTCTGCTCCACAAACTCATCGATCGATCACATTTTCCTCTTTTTCAGGCTGGTTTTAGCAGATCTGGAGATAGTCATGGTTAAACCGTGGAGCTAACATTAGCAGCTATGTTAGCACATCAATAACTAGCGTGAGCGCCTCTATGCTACGCTAGCTACTGAAGGTATACTGAATGTATACACACGTTGATTTAGCTTTTTAATGATTGTAACAGTGAATAAAGAACATCCCGGCTTTACAGGAACAGTGTTTCTTAATCTCATTGTCTTCTGTCTGGATCTGCAGGTGATGTGGTGGTTCATTTTAACGCTGTGATCTGTAGCTTTAGCTTCCATCTTTATCTTTTGAACCTGTTTTCTCTGCTGAGTCAGTTTGACATCCTGGATATATCCTCTCAACACATATTGTAGATCTTTCTGTCTGCTTCTCTCTGAAATAGCTTTTTCCAACAATTAGATGATATCAACGCAGGGAGTGCAGTTAGTGACAGTGTGGGCTCCATGGTAACGTCTCTCTGACAGATTGACATTGATTGTAGTAGCAGCGGGGGGCGGGGCTTAACCAAGGGTCAGTTGTAGCATTGAATCCAATATGACAGGCTAGCATTTGATGAGAGGAAATGAAAAGAATGCGATAGCCTCCGCCTAAATGCATTTATTTGGTTCCATTCATAAAGTGTTTGACATGTCTTATATGTTTTCAATAACAAGCATAAAACAAAGTTGTGATTCATCAAACATATTTCTTTTCTAATTGGCTTGTTCACCGTTTTAAGATAATATAAGGAAATGGCAGTAAATGGTGAGGAATGTTCAGTTACGCACACATTTGCTCCAGTCATGATTCATAGATAAGGCTATTGTGAATTGGTTTGCAGTGGTTTGTCATCTTTTAAATCTCCAGAAAAAAATATGCAATACATCATGTATCATGTTATTGTTACCTTTTAAAATGTTTCTTTTGTATTGTTCCTGACAAATGAACTAATAAATAAATAAAATAAAATCCTTCATGAGACAGTTGAGTAGGAGAGGGACGAGTAAATCAAAGGTCTAGCACCGAAACGCCAGCCAGGAATCGTCAATATCTGGATTTTCTCACATGAACTGAGCATCTATGGTGCAGTGATTCAGAACGATTTTTTTTTAACAGGCAAACCTGACAGACATGTGGTTTCAACCCTTCTTCCGTGCTCGGTGAAATACTGACAGGCCTACATGGTCAGATGGTTCATACGCAATATTGCAGCAGACTTTAGGTCAGCCCACAGAGAGCACATCTTCCAATGTACACTTGTACTTTCACACATGTGCTGGCTGAATCCAGACATTTCCCATCTTATCTCTTGGGAGTTCAGACCAGATAGAATTT
>NW_022280072.1:2431838-2439435 GCF_004355925.1 Anarrhichthys ocellatus
GAGCGGATGCTGCTCGCTGATATAACATCTGCCACAGGCTGGAATGTGGGAGTCCCAACGCAGGTAGTCTTCCAAGCAGGAACAAGTGTTTTAAAAGAAACGACAGCAGCCATTTAGAATAGCGTGAGGAAGAGAAGCAGGATCCCTCGAGGGGCTGTATTGATTCCACAGCCAGTCAGTCGTGGCTCAATAACGTTGCTGTTTATGCATGAAACATCTGTTATCAGTCAAAAGCATATTGCAATATCGATAGCTGTTGATCCCCCCACATTCTGGCACAAACACCAAGCCAAGGATTTGAAACAACTTGTTGGCTGGGATGTGCATCAAAGCGAGGTAAACTGGCGTAAACTCTCTATTCTCAGATTACTCTGTGGTGGTGATGTCATCATCTTCCAGCTCACAGAGGAGCCGGTTTTTCAGTCTGATTTCAAAGGTCTGTATCTCAGTCCTCCATCCATGAGTCCGAGCCTGGGGCGTCCAGAGTATTATATGATAAGCACTGTATCACTGGGGATATCCATCTCTGGGAGCTGTAAAACATATACGCAGCTCAAGAACAAATTATAGGCCAGGGAAAATATAGTGAAATGGTTAAGTGAGCTTCCAGAGGTAAATCCTTCTATAATTAGCTTTCACCCACCGTAAAATAAAAAAAGATGTACTTTTTTATTTTACCCACCTTAAAATACATCTTAAAAAATCAGTGTCTTAAAGGTCTAAGCAGGAATCTGAGGTTCAGCACAATTCTGACATTGCAGCTTCTTTAGCCAACACAAACCTCTCTTCATCTTGCTTTACGACAAATTGTTCACCCGTTGTAGAGGAAGTGTGATGCCTGCAGAGACGAGTTGTATAAAAACTAGATGTGTTCAAATACTACATTCTCCCATCTGATAGCAGAGCGTTAAAAAGGGAAAAAAAGAAGAAAAAAAAAAACAGAATTCAAATGAGTTTGCCTTTTTGGTCGTCACCATCTTGGATTACGGCCGTCGCCATGTTGTTGTTTTTTGCAACCAGTAAACGGAAGTGACCATATTTGAATTGTGGAGGAGTGACGTAGACGCCGTGTACGGCTCTGGTAGCGACAGCAACCTGTCAATCACAAGGTAGCCACACCCCTAAAGCATACTCTGCTTTATAGTCTATTTCACTCTAAATGGACCATAATTGACCTAAATTATAGTCCATTTACATTTCAGTCATTTAACAGACACTTTTATCCAAAAAGACTTACAATTCAGATTCTATCACAATTCTACACCGTAGGCACAGCTACAGGAGCAATTTTGGGGTTAAGTGTCTTGCTCAAGGACACATTGACATGCGACTAGTGGAGCCTGAGCCGGGGATCGAACCGCCGATCGATTGAAGGACAGCCCTGCTATCCACTTCGCCACAGTCGCCCGCATTTACAGTCAAATAGACCATAAAACAGGTTATGCATTACCGTCCATGTGTGCACACCAAGAAGAGGTTTAAGTGAATTTTCTGAACAAAGTGCTACTGTTACACACAGAACAAATAACCATGTCATGAATAAATGGGTTTCTTACTCAGGACAAACATCAGACATAAAGATTACCTCGCTGGTTATGATATAAATCAAATCTGATCAAAGTGCTGGTATGAAATCTGCCATTTCATATCCTGCTGCAGTCTGTGTCGTCCTGTCACAGACCCATGAACACACAAGACAAAAAAAGACGAATACAACAAATGACTTCTGTGGGAATTACCGAAGGTACAAAGCAGAGAAATACCTTCCTGTAGGAGCGGCCCAGCAGGCTGACTTTGAATAAGGGGCACAATTATGAAGCAGACTTTACACAAATGCCTTTAATGTATTTACCACAACATAAGGCTCGCTTCTTTTGCCCATATGAGTTCAAATTTACTGACAAAGCCACGTGGGGTCACTGACCATTTCCATGGCCGTCTACACACATACTCCTAATAAAGTGAAACTTCAAAGTGCTGCCTTTAGGTCTCAACAGATTAAGCATCAAGTGTTATTTTACAGTTCTAGTTTATGAAATATAGAAATGATATAATGGTGTTTTTCTTAGGCAAGAACATTCTGTAGGTGAAGTTATAAAAGTATTAGTTTTATTATTGGTGTCATTATTATTATTATAACTTTCGTTTTCATTGTTTAATTCAAAATTACAATTATTATTGTTTGAATTCAATATGTTTATTTGTTATTTATTCTGATTTTTTTGTTTATATGAAGGGGAAGCATGACAATATGTTATCTTGGTAAATGATGCTTTGCACAGAAATGATATGATGGCGTTCTGACATCAGCTGAGCTCTGGTCATGTTCACGTTTCATTTGAAAGATAAAGTGATATCTGTGGTGTAGAAAGTAAATGAATGCATAAGCCGATGGACAAAGCCTTACTATTCAATTCATTATTTCAGTAATTCATTATGATGAATCATTTATTAATTATCTTTGTATAAACATTTTTAATTTAAAGCCTATCAACAGTTATACTGAACATTCAGTATCGCTGGGTTTTAGACTAATAGTTAATCAAAACATGTCATACAAAATGATTAATCAAAATATAATTCACAGAATAACTGCTGAATAAAAACATAAAATAAAAATATAATCATTTGTAACCGCAGATATGTGTTTGATAGATTAAATGGTTTGAGTTCACTCCATGCTCTTAAAAACAAATTACAAATTTTTTTTTTTTACCTATAAAACTGATCTATAGAGAGTCAAACAGGCCAGCAGACTCTTCACTGGGTTCACTCTAATAAAAAAAGGAAACCATTGTCAGCTTTTGTCGTTCCCAAACACTGGGTCGGGACCCACCGGTGGGTCGCTGGAGATTTAATAGGGTCGCCCAATAAATTCACTGAATTTCTTCATTGTTAAATTCTAAATGACGGTGATGTGGAAACAACAGTAGAAATGGTCGGGAGCGTTCATTTACGCACTGATTCACACTTGTCATAACTTATAAATAAGGCCTGTTGGGAAATGGGTCACAGTGGATTTGTCATTTTTAAAAAGTGGGTCCCCAGATAAAAAGTTTAATAAGGAAATACTGAAGGCTGCTTTAAGATTCAGAAATCCATTATGTAAAACACCAAACTCAAACCAGGGGAAGCCACTCAGATTAATCAGCACTACTGTGCATGTCAGACATGAGAGCTAATTACCTCTGTTCAGGAGAAGTGTCTGCCTCGAAAGCTACTCAACAGATTTTAATGACATTTCCTGGGAGATCAGGAGGCTATGAGCAAAAATAGATCTTAATGGTTTTTGGTGTGGATAGCGCCACCATGTGGTAGTTTTAAAGCAATTTACATTTTGGATTCTAACTGCAAGGCGTAGAAACTAAAAACCTTTCTTCCTTGATCTAAAACCACCTCTTTTAAATATACTCATTACACATTTATCCAAACTTCCTCAAATTTAGAACATAATATTTGATTTTTCTGTAACTGCCAAATCCATGTGGGCTTGGTCTATAATGCCATTCGTCCTTATTCCTTAATGCAACTACATCTAGTTCAGTGTACAAAGAAATAATAATAGATGATGTCCAAGGCGGATTATGAGACAATGCGCCCCTGGGATACAAAAGGCCCCTCCACCTCTTCTTTATAGGAGCAGGACACACAGACTTTACAGTAGTTTAGCCTCCAGTTGTTTTGTGTTACTTTATTGTTTTGGTGTTTTTGTTTTTTCTGTTTCGTTACATGGTGTCATAGTGCATCTGCTCCTCTAATACCTATATGTACACGATGTGACTCATTTTAATATAGTGCAGTCACCACAAAGTGCAACCTCAAAATGTACCATCGTTAACAAACCAAAAGCAGTGTCAACAAAAACAGAACATTTAATGTGAAGTAGTATTTGCCGAAGTGCTAGTTTTCAGAATTGAGTTACATTGTGCAGATATTTCTGTTCTGCATTCCTATTATCCCAAGGTCCTGTGTTACAAAGAACCTGTGTTCCCAAGGTTATATGTTCCGTCTCCAATGTTCCCAAGGTTCTATATTCCTAGGGTTCTATATTCCCAAGTTTCTATGTTTCCAGCGTCCTATTTTCCCAGCGTCCTATGTTCCCAGGGTTCTATATTCCCAAGTTTCTATGTTCCCAGGGTCCTATGTTCCCAAGGTCCTATGTTCCCAGGGTTCTATATTCCCAAGTTTCTATGTTCCCAGGGTCCTATGTTCCCAGGGTTCTATATTCCCAAGGTCCTATGTTCCCAGGGTTCTATATTCCCAAGTTTCTATGTTCCCAGCGTCCCATGTTCCCAAGGTCATTTGTTCCGAGGGTTCTATATTCCCAAGGTACTATGTTCTCAGGGTTCTATAGTCCCCTGGTCCTATGTTCCCAGGTCCTATATCCCTAGGTCCTATTTTCCCAGGGTCCTATGTTCCCATGGTGCTTTATTCCCAGTGTCCAATGTTCCCATAGACCTATGTTCCGAAGGTCCTATGTTTCAAGGGTCCTATGTTTCCAGGGTTCTATGTTCCCAAGATCCTATGTTTTTAAGGTTCTATGTTCCAAAGGTTCTATATTCCCAGGGTTCTGTTTACCCATTGTTCTATGATCCAATGGTTCTATGATCCCAAATTCCTGGGACAAACATCACCAACAAAACTACTTGGTGAGGTTTCGTAAAAGATTGCGGTTTGGGTTCAAATAAGTATGTTTTTGATAAACAGGGAATGAGAACATGTTGGTTCCCCTGCTCTATATGACACATAATGGGAACCTGAAAAAGATGTTCGACAGTTCTATTTGCTTAAAATGACATGAGCTATTGTGGGAACTCGTCAAAGGGATGATAGCATGGAGTTGAACAGAGGGTCCTGTGAAAACCAGTCCCGAACAACATAAACCTTCTGAACAGTTGATTTAATTAATGTGTGCTAACAGAACACTGAACTGAGAACATAGAACCCTGGGACCATAGAACCCTGGGACCATAGAACCCTGGGACCATAGAACCCTGGGAACATAAATACACTCCCGTTCTATGCACGCTGGCTAACAGAAAGGGTTTACTGGGGCACCTAAATGCAACATTCATCATTAATGATATTGAATACACCTGCGCTCTTCCAGCAGGTGAATTTCCACAGTGAGCATCGTCTCTTTTTCAACACAGGTGTGATGTCAAAAGTCTTGTCTGCCCGTGTAGATGCTCACTTATCTTAGCACAGCAAACGATCGAGAGAGAAGGATGAAAGAAACCTTTTATGTACAAATATTTTGTGGACTGGAGGAAAACACTGCAAGCTCTATTTGACAACATCTTCCCTTTTCAGATGCGGGGGTCCAAGGCCAGAGGGTGATGTGGATGTTGTACAGATTGAAAAGCCCGCTGAGGCGAAATTGTGATGTTAGGCTGTACAAATGAAATTGAGTTTGACATTTTAGTTTTGGAATTCTTCTGTATTTCATTGTAAACAATAAACACACCAGCATAGAAACAAAACTGTTGACATTATAATGTGGTTGTGGAAAGAAGGAACAGGATGCAGAGCAGTGTAGAATAAAACTAATTGAACACACAGCACTCCAAAATATTTTGTCACTTCTGCAGTCCCAATTTGCAAAAGCCTGTGCACTGTATTTGTAAGGAAAGTGGGCAGATACCATTTACTAAAGCTTGATGCTTCATGGAGATATGTTGACCTTTCAGGAGCACCAGTTTGTGTCTCGAGTATTTAGTCTCCTCGTTAGTGAGGAATTGTACAACATGGCACTGTGTGCACCTGTGTGATGAAAGCCGCTGCCACTATCAGGTAATCACCAAAAGCGGCAAAACAAATGCAATCATTTTTCTGGCCGCTTACTTCGTTCCCATCTTAACCACTTCTGATGTTGGGGGCAGAATATAAATCTGAGATGAGCTCTCCTCAGATTCCACTTCATGAATGCAGCATGAATATGTGTGGAAGCAGTTTACTGCCTGCAAAGTGTTTTCATTTGTAAAAGTCATCTCATCTAAAATGCCATTAGCATCAACTTTACAGCTTTGCACTCAGCTTTCTGACCATCACAAGGGAGCAAAGAGCCAAAATGAAACCTGTCAATTTGACAGAAAATACAGCAACTGTGACTATTAAAGGTACTTGTATTTTGGGTTTCTACTAGAACATGTTTACGTGCTTTACAGCTCAAAAAACACTTTATTTTTCTCATGCCATCTGTGTTCACCCTCTGGCTGAAAGGCCTCGTTTTAGCGCCTGCCTCTTTAAGACCACCTCCCCAAAAAAGCCAAGTCTGCTCTGATTGGCATGCTTGGAAAATATGGCGCAAAAGTAGTTCTCAAGCCGTGAGAGTCTGTATATTGTGATTAGTCTGCATGTGGCACAACTATTACAGAAGGCTGGGACACGGTTTTGAGCTGGAGCTGCGATGGTTGAGGGTTACAGCAGGTGGCGCTAGAAATAAAGGGATGGTGTCCGCTCAAGGTATGTTTTAGTAAAGATCTTCTCATCAATTACAGAATTGTAATTCTCACCGATAAAGTAGACTCCTCAGTGAAACGAATCAATCATCCCCCGTGTTCTATGATCGTGCACCAGCAAGTGAGCCTTTGGGCAAGTGCAGACCAGATTTTACATTTGTGCTGCACACCGATGATGTGACGCCTTATGAAGCTGTGGGGTCTCTTTCAAGCCTTGTTGAATCACGTTTTCTGATCAAGGCAGCTCACAATAACACTGACAGGGTTGACCTAGTTCACATTTTGTGATGTATTAGACACTCCAGACACACAAATGTATGAGCACAAACTCTGAGAAAGTTTTTTTATGACGTGTCACCTTTAAATGTCCGTCACGTAATCAAATTGTAATGTGGATGTGCTAATATTAGCTACTTAGCACAGCTAAGCAAGCCGGGCTACCGTCCCAAACCATTCCAAAATAAAATGAATACCGTCCCAAAGTAAATGTGTGCCATATCAAATTATTTCTACAATTAAAATGATCTGTGGCATAAATAAACAGCCCCGTTTCTTAACTATATTATACGTGAATTAAGTTTCAAGGGAAACGTAATTTGTCGCTGAATATGTCTTTTTGACAACTCACAAATACGTTTCTAATGAAAGTACGTGTGAAGCCTCGGTTATGATTTCCACATTAACGATCACACAGACATGATCAGACAGAATTGAGGAGGAAACATGCCAAACTCTAACTACATAGGCAGACGAAACACACTGGCCTTCCTCCAACACAAAACATAGACCAACCAGAGTGACGTCTTCCATGAGCGTTTATAAGCATCTCACCTGCTGCCTGCAGCCAATCACAGACGATCTCTATAATTAGTGCCACTTTAACCCAGCTGGCATCAATCTCTCCTCATTTGGAGCCAATTAGTAGTCAAGCTTACTTTGCCAAAATATTTGAATGAAATGTACCCTCTCAAGAGGCATAATCAAAACATACATATTGTTGATAAACAAGTAAACATTCCCTTCTTTGGAAGTGACAAACATTACAGCAGGAACAATTACCCAAAAAGAGATTAAACTCAAGACCTGTGTGAGCAGAAAGACTGAACACAAGTAAACAAGCGTTTCTCAAACAAGTT
>NW_022280072.1:2439445-2439773 GCF_004355925.1 Anarrhichthys ocellatus
CAGCGATGCTTCAGGATCATTAACACAGATCCAGAATGGCATGTTCTCCAGCAAACAAAGAGACGAGTGAGTCGTCTCTCTTTATTAAATTGTGTGTGTGTGTGAGCGGCTTTGTCTCACATCTATTCAGTCAAATGATGACACAACATTCAGCCCACAGATTTGTGATAACCTGCCATTAGAACGGTTTCTAAAGATTCCAATACTAAGGTGACCAGACGATGGCTTAAACCAGTGGTTCCCAACCTTTTTACTGAAAGGGACAGTACTGATGTTCTGTAGTGTGTGTGTGTGAGGTTCTCCTCCACAGTCAGGGTTCTACTACAGT
>NW_022280072.1:2484773-2495311 GCF_004355925.1 Anarrhichthys ocellatus
GTGCTGGTTCTCCTGTCTGTTTCTATCAACTCATCTACTGTAGTAGAACCCTGACTGTGGAGGAGAACCTCATACAAACGCACACACTACATCACTACTGTCTCTTTGGTTGTTTTAACTGTCTTCTTCTCCAATGTGTGGATATAACTTGTGTTCATCGCCGTGCCCCTTAAATAATAATCCAACATTATTTCATTTAGTTTGAAATGGATGAAGTTCTGAGGGAGTCGGGAGCGGCAGGCCGGTTGAGCAAGTCGGAGATACGTGGGTTAATATCGTACACAGACTTTCATTCCTTTGTTTTGTTTTAAATCATTTCCATCATTGTGCCTGGTTGTTATTTCAATGCCTGTCTGAAGTGGCTGCGGCTATAAACCTCCTTTATACACACACACACACGGCATCGGCTGCATTTTATTTAAATGAATTCAAATCAATGAATACAATCAAAAATGTAAGGATACTGTTATTCTTCAAGAGGACTTCCTCCAGTTTGGGAAGGTGATAAACTCCTTCCAGATTTTCTAGAGAGTTGTTATCGGCCTCCAGGACCTGCAAGAAGAAAAGCTTTAATCAACCAGAAGCAGAAGTAATCTTTCCTACGAACGTCTACCAGCTGTGGGACACAAAGGAGGAACAGAAGCAGCGTGTAGGACATTTAATGGGATCCTTATCACCTCCAGGCACTGCAGCATGGCGAACTGAGGAGGCAGTCGACGCAGCTGATTGGAGGACAGGTTGATGTGGGTGACCAATAACAGCTGGTCCAGGTGGCATAGAGTGGTCAGGTTCTATCAGAAATAACAAAAAAGACTTTTCAGAACTTGTAAAAATCATAATGAGATAATCAAATATAATTTGTATAATTCTGAACCAACCTTGTCAGAAATACTGAAGACGCGCACTTCAGCGTACTCCATCTTCAGGATGGTGTTTTCGATCATGAACTTGCTGCACAGGTCGCTGTAGTAAGCCGAGCGCGTGGAATCCACTTCCTGGGGGAGAGAAGTGAGTCAGCCATCTTATTTCCTGGTCGGTGTCTTAGACCCGTGTGCGGGTTTTCGGGACTCACTTTCAGCGTTTGGAAATGAGCGAGCGTCTCCTTTTCGTACCCCAGAGGGTCCAACGCCCTCATCAGGAGGATGATGGTCAGTAAGCACCCTGCCGAAGGAAAGCAGACGTCAGCAAACTCACGTGTAGTTGTGTTTAATTTAAGAACGAGGAAGCTGAAGGATGTGACGCCTTCAAATGCACGTACACTTATTGAGCGGCTCCAGTTCCTGTAGCTGGTTGCATGACTGCAGCTCTGACTGTAACACCGAGGTCTTCTCTACGGAGAGTTCGCTCCTACAAAGGAAGAAAACACACTTCTTGCTCTTTAAAAACTACTAAACAAATGTGCTACACACAGATCTGCACACCGGGTAGCTCACGTTCTTCTGATAGACAGAGCTCTCTAAATGCTCGTGTCTTTGTTCCCACTGAGGTGAGAGCGTATGTGGACCCAGAGAGAAAGCTCTGCACCCAGCGTCTTCTATCAAAGCGCTCGCACGTCCTCATGCGGCCGCTACGAACAATTTAAACTAGAAGAAATCCCTGAACTCCTCAGAGAGGCGCTGGTATCGCCGCTGTGCCAGCGCTGGTCAGCTAAAAAAAACAACCAAAACACGATATGGGCACTTGAACGTCTTGTATACCCACAATGCATCACGAGCACATGTGACATATCACACCTGTTTCAAATCGTCTATCAAACACAGTAGTAGTAAACACATTATACAGCAATGATATATCACAGCTACAGAAGATTATAGCATACAAAGGAAAACACCAGTATATATAAAACATATACTCCATAAAGGCATCTGGCTAAATATATAAAGACTAAATGTATATATCACATGATATACTCATGATATAGTATAGTACCGCCGCTGTCGCAAACTATCAGTCAAATGTAAGAAAGTACATTATACACCAATAATATATCACAGATTTATATATAAAATGTTAAAAAAGAAATAAAAATATAGTATATACGTATATATAAACATGTAGTTAAGTACTGGCTAAATATACGCCATAAATACTAAATGTATACTACAAGCACACGTGATATAGTATAGTACAAGTAGTATAATATAGTACAACACCCTGTTGAATAATTAGTCAAAATGTAGTAAAAAAATAAATATAAATATACATATACGTATATATATACACATAAATAGATATATATATCTATGTTATATTTATTTATATTTATTTATTTATGTATATATATATATATATATATATATGTATATATATATATATATATGTACTACCTATTCGAGGCGCCTCTGTCTATTTATCTATTATAATAATTAGTAAAAGGGGAAAAAGTAACACTGAGTAATAAAAACATAAAATCCTCAGACGTACCTGAACAGCTCCTGATCCGTAGCAGAGTCCCGACACCAACTCTCGGTCCGACCTGTAGAGGTTAGAGGTTAGAGGTTAAAATGGAACAGACGTTGACGCTTCAACATGAAGACGGCGTGTAAAGATGGCCGACATGCATCACCTGTGTACAGAGCACAGTCTCTGTGGGTGTGTTTCTCCATCCAGTGAACAGTCAGGTTGTGTTCGTTGGTGATGTCGCTTACCGTTCCAGGAGGGAGGTCACAGATCTGAGCCGGTGTTAAGGTGTCTTTAGTACACAGGTGTGTACTGACTTCAAGTATCTTTATTTTAGGAATGGATGCACCGGTTCGATACTGACTCGTTCATCGATGCTGAAGTGCTGTTCAAACACTCGTTGGTGTACTTATGACGTTAAATAGCTCAGAGAATTGTATCACAGCGTTTTTTAAGATATAAATAAATATTTATATCATTAGGTGACGTGAAGACGAGCTCAGCTACAAGAAGTGTAGAGTTCTATAGCGTCAAGTCACCGGCTTCCTTTTAGAGATGTAGTGCGAACGCAGCTTCACACATGAAAAGACTGATCCCCGTCACATGGCAGCCCTGCTGGAGCTGTGGAGGATCAGCTGTAACCTGATGAGATAGAAATAAGCCATGACAGGAAGTCCTACGTCTGAGGTAAAGGGGTCATTCCTCTCCAGGACACTGATCAAAGATTTGTGAAGGAGCACTTTGTCTTTCTCGTCCTCATTCCACAGCGTCTTATCAACAGGAACAGAATGTTAAACCGGCTTCTTGACAGTCAATCATAACAATAATAAAATCTGAGGCGTAATCAGCTGATGGAAGAGGATACCCAGACAGGGCTGTGTTTGAAGCGCGGGTGGACGCTGCTCCACTCCACCCTCTGAGGCAGACCGTCGAGGACCAGCAGCAGGCCGACGGACTGCGCCTTCATAACAGTGATGGAGCAATAAAACAAAGTAAGAACGAGGAACATTTACGTCATGAAGCAAAGGAACGAGTGACGACGCTCACGTTGACGGGTCTGGAGAAGGCGACGGACACTCGCTCCTCCTCCCGGCTGACGAACACACAGCTGATCATCTCCTCACGTTCCGCTGGTAAGAAGACAGAAAACTGTTAAACATGAGCTGCACAAAAAAAACAACCTCTCGTACTTATTTGCACGTACAGATTTGAGATGGACTCACCTCTGCCTAGCAACCAGCGATAGTAGAACCAAGCGCTCTGGTCGTTTGGGTCGGTGAAGAAAGCATTCTGTACAAGCTCATATTCTGAAGAAATAAATAAAAAGGTGTAATTATTCCTGATGAATGTGTGTTGAACTACACAGCAGAGAGCTGCTGTTACCTAAGGCCTTACACCCTGAACCCTGAGTGTGTAGAAATAAAATACAAATCACGTAGCTGCAAACAGCTGCGACGTCTCAGACTTCCCCTGGAAACCCTGTGTCACATTGCTATGAATTGTGGGTAATTCCCTTGAGCAAAGTCTGCAGAAATGCGGACTAACAGAAAGTGTTGATAAAAGGCTCAAAATGTCCGATAGGGAACCCTTAAACACTCGTCCGTGGGACAGAACTAAACCCTCAGGGACTCGTCTGTGAGTGTGGAGATTGAGATTGTAAAGCGTCACACTGCCCCCTGTCTGTCGTTGTCAGGTATTGCTGACCACACAACCGTTGACATTCATCTGCTGAGTCGGCGGTCACCTTTGAGGAGCTGCTCCTCACAGACGCGGTGGGAGTGGGTCTGCGGGGAAGGCGGGAGGGAGGACCGGGGAGGCGACGGGAGCTCGGGAGACTCCGGGTGGAGCAGCGGCAGCAGGGTGCTGCGGTAGTGCCAGCTGGAGTAGTTGGAGAAGTTGGAGCCGATGAGACGATCGGTGAACGCCAGCTCCTGATCCACGGGCACGCCGGACATCTTCACAACCATCCGGCGGTAATCCCAGCAATGGACTGGAGGAGGCGGGACAACCGGGAGTGAGATGGATGGAAAGAGAGAATAGATATCAGGTCTAGATAAACTGCTAAAATAAATCTGCGGTTTCCTTGTTTTCTCTACTCCATCACTCACAGTTGCGGTCGTCCAGGCTCAAGCAGCGGTCGCACAAGCTCAACTCTCTGGCCCAGTCCGGTCGAGGCAGACGGGTGGAGACCCAATCTCGGTGGTGCCAGCTGCCGTACGACTTTGGGTTCACTTTCAGGCAAGACTCCAGAAAGGACAGCTCGGCCTCGTAAATCTTCTGCACTTCATCCTCGTCCCTAGAGCGGTAAAAAAGACAGAAAATCATAACTCTCCTGCGATGTCTCTGATGATTTACCTTTGATATTGTCTACAGGTGATGAGATAACTGGTAGTGCTCTAACTTCACAGTCTCCAGGTGCATGAGGATCTCTCTTCTGTAGTTCCACAGGGTTCCAAAGTCAGGATTGGATGATAGCAGCTGCTGGGTAATCTGGAGAGCCCCCTCGTCCCAGATGCCCTCTTTTCTCTGTCATACAGGATCGAGTGAGGAAGGTGACCACACAGAGAGAAAGAGAGACAGACAGAGACACAGACAGATAGAGAGACAGACAGACAGACAGATGCAAGGAAAGGATATATGAGAAATGAGCAGAAGAACAAAACAAACCTGAAACTGCTAAATAGGCCCCGTTTAGTCAATGAAACTATTCAATAAGCACTGAGCATGACATTTGGTTTAAATACTTTACTTTAACTGTCACATGTAGACTGCCACATAACGGATGCTGCTGTTATTCTTTATTCCTTGTCTCTAAATACGTTTTGACTTCCCTATCCTGTCTGTGGCCATCAGCCATGAGTCCATTTATCCCGACTAAAGACACAAACCTTTGAAAACAGGTCAGATGTTTATAGTTTACATTTATTAAAAGGCTCAGCGATTTCCTGAAACAGCAGGGCGCTGTGGTTTTTAACAGAAGTTAAATCAGCAGGAGAATTTGTGCATTTGTTGGAGGACTATTATTAGCTGTGGATTTAATGCATCTTTGGTGCTCTATGAGGTATTCACAGAAAGCAGGATGTCGTGTGTTTGACTATAATAAACTAATGTGTGTCCTTGGTAATGAAGGAACGTGTCCTCCACGTCTCACGGTGAGAGGGACAGCTACAGCAGACCTTTGTTCACACTGCAAAACCCCGTTTATAACGAAGCCGAATAGACCGTCGCTGCTTTTCAATGCAGCTTTACACGCCTGCTCTTATTTAATTATGGAATTGTTTGTGTTTTAATGTCATAATGTTTCTTTCATGAGTATATGCAAAGACAATATTCTACTATCATGTCAAGGATAATAGCGTTTTGTATCTTGTTTTTTAAAACGATAGCAAGAATATAGAGCCTCATCATGTAAACATATTGCATGTGTGCTATAAGTGTGTCTTGGAGAAGTGACAACCTTAGAGAAACAGGCGTCTCGTGCAGCCACGTATATCTTCAGCTTCTTCTCCCTCTCCTTTCTCTTCTCCTCCTCCTGCTGGGCTGTAGATTTCACCTTCACTCGGCCATGCTGTTGAAAGCAACCACAAAAACAAAGCATATACTATAATATCATAATAATCACTCCATGTATGAACACCGCACCAAAGCAGTGAATATATACATCAACATGTCATTCAGCAAATGATAAATCTCTTACCATCCTGTCTGTTTGTGCAGGAGTCTTCTTCAAAAGATCTGTTAAAGATGGAAAAGGAGGAGTTATATTCAGGGTCAGGTTAATAATAACTTAATATTAAAAGCTCAGCCGCTAGCTGGTCATCGGTGTTTAAATGTCTATCCTTCAATAATGTTAAAACACTGCACACAAACAGCCCTGAGTCTGCAGTTAGCATGCTAATTAGCCCCGTCCCCAGTAAACAACACTGAGCTGAATAACAATAACAGGCGCGCGCGACCGGAAGTATGTTTTCATAACAGACGAGCAGTTTATATCATTAAACACGAACCTGGTTGGTTTTTTACTTGGCTTGTTGTATATTTTTCAGAGTGTAGTTTGATTTGTCATGTCACTATCAGGGTTTCTAACGACTACAATTATTCACTTCCGGCTCGTGAATTCTACGTCACGGAGAGAGAGTCATTTCCTGACGGGGGTGCTTTGTCGCCCTCTAGTGGACAGAATGGCGAACAGCAGTGAAACACACTGTACATATACAGTATTATCAGTGGTGGAAGAAGTATTCAGTTATTTTAGTAGTAAAGTTAGCAATACTACAACGTAGTGGTGAAATGGATCTAAGTATATTTACTCGAGTACTGTACCTAAGCAACATGGGTATCTCAATTGTATGCTTCTTTATACTTCTTCTCTATTTGAATCCTTGTTACTTTTCAGATTATTGATAAAAAATATATATAAATCAAGTAATAAATTATGATTATTCATTTTCTTTTTTTTATTTAAAATTATTATTATTATATATTAAGCCACCCAGCAGAGGTTGTTCTCCATCACGTTCATCAGTCGCATCAAATAGCAAGTTTGATACATTATAAAGACAATATATTGTGTAATTATTGTTTATTTAAATCGCCAAAGAAAGAACAGGTCTGGTACAGTTTCATGATCAGAATGTTTTATTAGAAGGTGTACCTGAGATATTGTCACTTATAACAGTTTTATCATTATGATGTCACATGATACATCATTTAACACAATCAGTTACATTTATATCAACCTATATTTGAGATTTATTTGAAAACATCTGAAGTTGTTTAGATTTATTTCCGTGCTCTGATATTCTCCCATAATGTATCAGCACAAGGTCTTTACAGCAGAAACAATATTAAAGCAGAAGAATCTGTATAAGCTCTCAAGGTCCACAGTTCACTGTAATATTAAACTTAAATAATATATATGGTCTCCTTCCTTTCTTTCCTTCCCTCTTCCTTTCCTACCTTCCTCTTTCTTTCCCTCTTCTTTCCTTTTTTCCCTTCCTTCCTCTTTCTTTCCTTCTTCCTTTCTTTCTTTACCTTCCTCTCTTTCTTTCCCTATTCCTTCCTTTTTTTATTTCCTTCTTTCTGTCCTTGCTTTTTTTCTCCTTTCTGTCTTCCTTCCTTCTTTCCTTCCTTCCTTTGTCTGTCTAGAATCAGATTCCGGTTTATTGCCCAGATGGTAACTCACCCAAAACTCACCATGCCTATGAATCTGGTTATTATGACAGTAAACTGGAAAAAGGCACCAAAATAAAAAAGTTGTTTTTTCATCATGAGTCATGCGGGTCAAAATATTTACATGTTTCCTGGCAGTCAACCCTGGAAAGGATTCTTATCTCCATTTGGTTCTCTGACTGCTTTTTGTACTAAACATGAATGTCCTGTCGTCCATCTGAATGCGTTTGTGTATCACACGGATCTTTTTAGATTCCGGTTTCAATGGTATAAAGGTTTACTGGGAAAAGTCAATACTGTACAATACAAGGGGAATTAATGAACATTTATAAACAACTCTTTTTTGTGTAACAATGTGTTAAATGTGCTGTGAAACCGAAAATCAACGCCACAATAAAACCTGATGAACGAAAAAAGCGGCAAAAAACATCCCATTTTACCTCCTTGCAGCACATAACTTGTCATAGATATCTATGGAATATACATGACACATAATAATGTATGTCTCACAGATTTTAGTAATTGAATTTTGCATGCGATGGCTGAAACCATGAAAGAAAGTTCAGAAAATAAGAGAAGACCGTGACAGAAACTGAGGATAAATTCATTGTTTTTCAACAGCAAAGTCATGAAAGTCGATGTTGTACTAACTCGTTTGCACACACGGCTAAGATACGAGCAACTCACTTGAATTCATGACAAATTCAGAAACGTTGTGAGCAACAAACAATTCCCGTTCAAGAATTGAGCCAAAGCGAAGAAGAAAAACTATAAAAATGATGATGATGATTTTTAACGAAGGCCTTCCTTTTTCTTATACCATCAAAAATCCCGTGAATGTCAATTCTGCAAAGCTAAAATGCATTTTTGTCCTCAACGAGACAACTCATTCATTCATAGTCTTCGTCAAAGTCCAGGTCGCCGTGTGGCAGCACGGATCTGTATCCAGACGTCGCCTGAGAGAAGTTCAGGGTCATCTGATTATCGTAGTTTCTGCCGATCTGAAGCGTGGACAGCCAACCAAGAACTTTATCGTAGTGGCGGGTTGGGTTTTCCATTTGAGACAAAGACCCAGCGGTAGATGGAGCTGGTCCCTCTCTTTTAACTGTGAATGACACAAACAAACAATTCACTGTGACATCAACCCGCTGATAATAAAGAGAAGTCTCGACCCTTCAAGTGAAGCATCATGGGAAATTATTTCAGAATAAATATGAAGGTAGTCAACGCCGAGAGCAACAAATTCTCACACGCTCTTTGAACTTCTCTTGATGGAGTGTCAACAAATGGTCGTTATACATGGCGTCTTTTCAAAATAAACTTCCATCCTCACAGGAAGTTAGGTTTAGGTTTACAAAAAACACTTAGCTCAACGTATCCTCTTACCAACGGATTATATGATATCTAACGAAAAGTTACTCCTCATTTTTCGTGCGTTTTTCTTAAAAAGTCCAGCAACATCTGACAATTTCATGGGTTAGATTTTGGGAAAAGATCGTAAATTACTAAAGTAAGTTTCGGAAAAGATCGTGAATTACTTAATTAGATTTTAGGAAAAGATCGTGAATTACTAAATTAGGTTTACGCAACAAAACTACATCTCATGGGGGACACCGGAAGGGGCGGGACTGTGCTAGAAATTCGGATCCTATTTTCACTTACAGTTCGGGAGAAAGACGTCCATGCTGCCTTGCTGAAGCTCCGAGGATTTTGTTTCTATGTTTTTCTCCAGCTTTTCAATTTCTTGGCTGATTTTCAAGTTCATACTTTCCTCCTTCTCCTTTCCATCTTTCCTCCTCTGGACAATACCCTTGGCTTTAATTTTGGTCACATCACCAACTAAAAAAACAAAAGATCAGAACAACAGAACATCGATGGGAGAACACGAATCAATCATAAAACCCCATCGCGGCGTGATACTCACTCAGCAACTTGCACTTAGTGCTCGTCACACTTTGACCCTTGACCTCCGCCTGCAGGTGGAGTAGCGTCTTCTTGAAGCCCTTCATCAGCTCCAGCTCTCTCCTCCTGTACTCCTCCTCCAGACGCTGCTTCAGCACGCGCTTCAGCTGCCTCCTCCCGAACTTCTCCTCAATCCTCAGGTGGACGGCGTTCATCTCGGGGTAGAAGAGCCGGCCGCCGTTCCCCGCCACCATTTCCTCGATCTTCTCGAACAGCTCGTTGACCTGACCCGTGTCCGTCTTCTTCATATTGTTCACGACGTGGTATTTGTTCTCACACTTGTCTATCAGCCAACGAAGAGCGCCGTGCTCCCCCTCGATGTGCTCCTCCACGGATTTGTCCGCCAGATTGTCTCCGTACGTGAACAGGACCATGGCGTGTTTCCAGACGTCGGCGCCGAAGAGGTTCAGGTGTTCCTCCAGGGAGGCCTGCTGAGCTTCTCTGAACGTCAGGTCCAAGGGGACGACCAGCAGAACGGCGTGAACCCCCGAACGGCTCAGCGACAGGCCTCGGACTATTTCTTTGTCCTTCTCTTCAGTGCAGCAGGAGGAATCTCTCCGCCACCCCGGGGTGTCGATCACTGTGACCAACCTGCCGGCAACTTCCCCTTCCTCCATCTGACATGACTCATTCTCACAGGTGGCGAACACTTCTTTACGCAGGAGGTTGTTTCCTGTTGCGCTCTTCCCAAATGTCTTCTGGCCAAGCATCAAGAGCTTGAGCTCCGATAGTTCTTTACTGTCACCTGAGAAGAAGAAAAAACAAACGCAGGGTGAAAAACAAAATAGTAAATAAGAATTTGTCACAGTTAAAGAGCCAGTACGTAGCATTTGGGGGGATTAATTAGCAGAAATTGAATATAATATTCATAACTAAGTTTTCATTCGTGTATAATCCTCTGAAACCGAGAATCGTTGTGTTTTCATTAGCTTAGAATGAACTCTTCATATCAGACTATAGACTGTATAGAAGAAGTGGTCTTATGTCACTCATTGGTTTGTGGA
>NW_022280072.1:2495711-2506821 GCF_004355925.1 Anarrhichthys ocellatus
TAATAAATCAAGAGAGAAGTAGAGTCATTTTCTCATAGACTTCTATGATGCTAGATGACTGACCCATCCATACCTCTGAGGGCTTTTCTTTTGGCCACGACTTGACTTTGCCTCTGTTGCGCCGCGACTTCCACGCTCAATCTTCTCGTTTCGATCGTCACAAATATCTTTTGATCCGGGACAAAGTAGTCCCAATCATTTCCAGCCACGGTCTCAGTGATTTTCTCCAGCAGCTCCATGATTTGAGTGCCATCATCTGCATTCTTGTTGTCAATGACGTGATATCTGTTTCCACATTGTTGAACGAGAGACTGCAGCGCCTTTCCCTCCCCTTCGATGTACTCCTCCACGATGTGCGACCCCAGCCAGTCTCCTCTGGTGAAAACCACAATCGTGTGTCTCCACACTTCTTCTCCGAGAAGATCGACGTGTGACATCACTGCGTCTAAGTGTTTGAGGTTGAACGACGCGTCTACGTCGATCACCAGCAGGAAGACGTGAGGCCCAGGGAGGCACAGAAACGGGCTGCGCTTCACTTCCTCCCTCATCGCCTCAGGAGTGTCAACCACAGAGAAGCCTTTCCACCAACCCGGTGTGTCAACAACAGTTATTTCAGTTTCACCCACAAAACCCTGCTGGGCCACCGAGCGGGCCGTTCTTTGCCCATCTTCTTGCTCTTTGATTCCCAAGATGGAGTTCCCCACTGAGGTTTTCCCAACGCTCCGGCTTCCCAAGAGAACCAGGCGGAGTTTTGGGATGGGTTTCATCTTTTCTGTGAGATAAAACAAAGCTTGATTAGTCAATTAGTTCCCTTCTCAACTTCATCAGTTACTGTGTCTGTATAAAATCACATGGTCAAATTAATAAAAACAAAATCCACTTTTTCAGGTAAACAAATAATCTATTGATACATTAACAGCATTTTCAAAAATACTCTTATTCCTAATTTACTAAATGAACATCATGCTGTATTGAAGAAGACTTGAAACTAGAGATTGAGACCATAAACTCATGTTTACAATGTTTACTGAGGTAATAAATCAAGAGAGAAGTAGAGTCATTTTCTCATAGACTTCTATACAACCAGAGGAGTCGCCCCCTGGTGGACGTTAGAGAGAATGCAGGTTTTAAGACGCTTCCACATCGGCTTCACTTAGCATGAACCGGAGGTTGCCGCCTGGCAGTAACATAGAAATTTGAGGATGCGATACATTGAAGTGCACTCGAATCGTAATCGAATCGTGAGGCCAGTAAAGATTCACACCTTTAATATAAACAGCTCATTCTAACGGAAACGTGATTCTCATCGTCAGCTGATTATGCATTTCTGCTAATGCTACGCACTGGCCCTTTTAGTATGATACAGGACGTGTTTGAGTGCATCTGTTGAGACGTTCACCTTGAATACGTGTCTTCATTTGTCGTCTTTGCTCTTCGGACCTCCTCCTTCTCATCTCCGCCCTTTCGACCACTTCTCGCTGCTTCTCTTTGATGGTGTTTAACGTCTGCTGGTCTACCTGGTACCAACTGCCGTCGTTGTGCCGCATCATCTCGTCTATCTTCTGCAGCAGCTGCGTCACCTGATCTGAGTTTCTCTTCTCCTTGTTATTGAACACGTGGTACCTGCATGAAGGCAAATCACTGTGAATATCCGAGAGTGCAAATGAGATCCACGCGTGCGCGTGTGTAGAGGTCCCGCACGTGCTAATCAAACAGCCGCGCACGTATATTACTTTTGCGAGCGTTTTCACATCACTCCGCGCAGAATATCTCTGCTCACGCCAGCATAATTGCGGCCTGCGAGGAGAAAACCATGCTTTGAGCAAAGGGCGTCCCCTAGCGTGCGACTGCTGTCACTGCTTTTCTGCTCCCGTGTAGATTTTCTTTTTGACACTAAGTGGGCGGACCCTGTTACCATTGTATCGCTAGATTTAATTGGTTACAATCCTCGTCTATAGATTGGCTGGATATCACTCCGACACAAACTCTTGGTGGCGGTGTAGAGGTGTTTTTTTTCAATCCACTACTGAACACTAGAAGAAGTCGCGCGCTAGGGGACGCCCCTCACGCTCAAAGCATGGTTTTTCTCTTGCAGGCTTACATTTTGATCGCACTCGCAAAGATATTCTGCGCGGTGCGATGTGAAAACGCTCGCAAAAGTAATCTATGTGCGCGGCTGTTTGATTTGCACGTGCGGGACCTCTACACACGCGCACGCTTGGATCTCATTTGCGCTCTTGGATATTCACAGTGATTTGCCTTCAGAATTCGCCTTCATATACCTGTTCCTGCATCTCACTGTCAACCATTTGAGTGAGTCTCCCTCGCTCTCGATGTGCTGCTCTATTGTCTTCCCCCAGAGGAAGTCCCCGCAGGTGAAGAGCACCATGGTGTATCGCCAAACCCGCTCCCCGAGGAGCTTCATGTGCTCCTCCACGGTCCTCCTGTTGTCCACGGAGAAAGCCGAGTCTATGGGAACGACGAGGAGAAAGACATGTGGGCCGGGCGGACACTTGGACGCGTTGAGTTTAAATCGTCGCTTGTCCCCCTCTGGGATCTCGGTCAGGGAGAGGGAGCTGCTCCATCCTGGAGCGTCGACCACGGTGAGATGGCGGTCCTCCACCGCCCCGTGCCTCACCTCGGTCTGAGCCGTTCTGGTTCGGCCACACTCGAACCTTTCCTTTCTCAGTATGGTGTTGCCGGAGAAGCTTTTGCCAGCCCATCTCCCACCAATCAGGATGAGTCTGACCTCCGACAAGGTGGTGCTCTCTCTCTCTCCTGGAAGACAAATAGTAAATGAACTTGTATAGCGCTTTTTTAGTCTTTCCGACCACTCAAAGCGCTTTCACACTGCACGTCATCACTCCTCCATTTACCCCCATTCATCAATGATGGCAAGGGCTACTATGCTGCCCATCAGGACTAACTAACATTCACACACATTCACACACAGCTACAGGAGTAGGTTTGGGCTGAAGTCTCTTGCCCAGGACACATCGATATACGACTAGTGGAGCCGGGCATCGAACCACCAATCCTCTGATTGAGCCACAGTCGCCCCCAAACAAGAGAAAAAACTTTTTTGGGACCAGAAATAGTGACAGACAGTTTCACCAACATGTCATGTTTTTCAAAAACTTTGTGAAACAGCTTCCTTGGCTTGATGATAATGGATTTTGTTGCGATCAGTTGGCTTTTCATAAAAGGACTACAGCAGATCTCATACTGAGCAGCATAAGAAAAACCACCAAAACTAGGACGACGGCGTTATTACAGGAGCTGCATTAGCTGATGCCTGTGCTGCTTTGCCTGACTGACAGAAGAGGAACGCTCTGGTGAACTCCTGCTGGCTCCTCTGGGACTTTGTGTCATTTTTTGTGTTATTTCTGACTCTATAAATCCGTTTTCATTTGAGAGACGCAGTCTGAAGATTGTACATTGAGACAAAAACATTTTTAGAATGACCCTGAACCAAAACAAATCATTTTGAGGCAAAATGAAAAAGAAGCAACAAGGGGATAAAAAAGAATGACTCGTCACCTCCCTTTGTCACAAAAAAATAAAAATACAAGGAGTGACGAGAGAAAATCGAAAGACTTGTAGGACGCAGTGCAACACAAATACTTGTTCATGTTCAGAGGCTGTTATCTGAACTACATTATAATCAAATACATTTAAAATATTTATTTAGATATATGTAAATACTAGAACTAACTCATCTACACCACAAAGTACAGACTGGTAACTTATTATAGAGCTGAAACGCAGCATCATCAACAATTAAAAAAGGCTACATTTGAATAAATAGCCTTTGTGTATTGGATTGCACAACAACCTAGAGGTGTGTCTATTTGTCTTGTGACTCCGTATTTGCATTAAACTGTTGGGGTGGAGTTTTAAACTTCTAAAGGAAGAGGATTGTTTTGATATCCTGATGGGAATCAAAAGAGTTGTCCATTTTTACTGGCAATCAAGACCGGTCCAACTGGTTTTTGTTGGCACCAGTGTGCAGGTTGCTTTCTTTGATGCCGGTGTTGTTTCTGTAAAAGTGACTCACAGTTCGAGGAGGGAATCAGCCAGAAGGAATTGATACAGTGTGGAAACCATAACCCTGTTTTGTCCTTATAGTAAATAGGTTATAAAGTAGATGAATAAAAGGTTGTTTCCTCGGGACACCATGTGCTTTGAGATCTGAGCTGTAAATGAAAGAAAAACCAGGCTCCCTGAATGCATCCCTAAAGGAGCACAAACCCATGTCGTTAGAAATGTTTTGATCTTAAACGATTTCCACGATCGAGGTGAAGTAAGTATGTTTGACCTCAAAACAGATCTGCACGTTGTACTGATCAAAACATAATCAAAATAATATAAAGAAGAATAACTTTAGAAAAAATCTATTTCTACAACATATCGATTCCTTGTCTCTTATAAAGTACGTATATTATTGCATGTTGAAGCAGGTAAAACTATGCAACTACACATTTATCTTCAAAATGAACTCACCGAGGTTGTTTTCCATTTTTACCCGTCTTCTCTTTTCAAAGCCGAGTTAGAATCAACTGGACAGGACCGAGTGTTTGTCCTCAGCACCAAATATTTTAAGGAAACAGGAATTCAGGCATATTTTGCAGCCGCCGCCACAGCCGAGACTGAAGAAGTGACACAACAAAGCAAATGGCAGAGAGACTCTGACGTTACAGTTGAACCGGTTTCACTAGTGCTTTACATCTGAGAGCCGCAAACACATACTTCTAATAATGATAGTGATCATAAATTTGGATGTCTATTTTTGGACCAAGTATAAAAGGGAGTAAGAAAAAGTAATTGTTGCATTTATGAACAGTGCTGAGCCAAAAACAAGTACAGTCAAAGTTTCCTTTTTGTGTTTTTTTGCAGCAGAGTCATGCAGAGTTTTGTCAACAGCATTCTGTAAGCAAGTCTATTTTTTATAAGATTGAACTAACTGAGTACTAAATACTTCACTATGACTAAAAGTGCTGCATTCAAAACTTGACTTAAAGCCACTACAAGGACCTTTCATTGTATTATTTTGGCGGCCCCGGTTGACAAAAGTGGTAGTGTTTCTGATCACCGAAAGAAACCTTCAGAAAACCTCTCATCTTACTGCAGCAGGGTCTGACAGCCTGCTCCTCTCAGTCCTGGTTCTGGTTCTCCCGTGCCTCCCTTCCCTCTAGCCAGTGCAGCAATATGTCCTGGGTCTCCAGCAGCGTGGTGTCGGCTCCCAGAGAGGAGAAGCTCTGCTCCTGGAGGAGGAGGAGGAGACGCTGCTACCGGTCTCTGCTGGAGGATCTGGGTCTGTCCACGGTGGACCGGTCTCTGCTGGAGGATCTGGGTCTGTCCACGGTGGACCGGTCTCTGCTGGAAGATCTGGGTCTGTCCACGGTGGACCGGTCTCTGCTGGAGTATGAGCTGAAGGAGGTTCTGGTGAACCTGCATGAGTTCATCTGAGGTCACCAGAATCTGACCCGGTGGCTCCGATGACGAGCATTAAGAATAACTCTATAGAAACAGACCATCTTCTCTCTGATGGTCTCTTTACTGATGGAGGTCTGATAGAGGATCAGGACTACACTGAGACTGGTTCAGAGCCATTTAAAAGTTCCTCACTGTAACTTTAAGTAAAATCAGTACTTAAACTAAGTATTAATTGATCAGTTGTTTTATTATTTTATCTGACGTTTCTGGATTTACATCACTGTCCTGTGAGAACCACGTGTCACTAAAAAACAAAGCTTTGTGACGATGCATTTTCCAGCTGATGCAAGAGGCTTTTTAAAGAGTTTATTCAGTTTGAGGGTAAATTTGTTCATCTGAAACCATTAAAGATATGAAACAATTCTGTATCAGTATTTTGTAAAAGTGTGTGATTGTGTGAAGCTTTAAGATTTGTATCATAAGAGAGAACTTTACAAACCAAGGACAGGACATTGACATGAATAAATAAAAATAAAAAGCAACGGGCCAAGAGTGGGTCCTTGCGGAACTCCTCGAAGAAGCTTGACCCTTTTTGGCATGTGACCATCAATAACTACAAATTGTTCTCACGTCGTGTTAGAAACAGCACTGGCTGAACTGCCTCATAGGTTCCTCTTCATTCAGTGTTTCCTGTACGCTTCACATAACAGTGGTCCTTTAAGTTACAGGATACAACTGTCTATCCAACAGACGGGACATCTCCATCCAGGACAGGTCCCACTGCACCTCGGTCACGTCCTGCTTGGTCGCAGGAAGCTCCACTGCTGGAAGGTTCTCTTTGGAAAATGGCCAACACCTACAGGTGCAAAACGTCTGGTACTTTCACACAAATACAATAATCAGTCATGCATTTCCTCAACCGTCTGTTGTGACGTGATCCATGCCAGGAAGTAGAGAGTGAGAGGGTGAAGTGGGCTGGAGGTTTCATAGATACTGACCGGTGGTGACGAAGCAGCCAAACAGTTAGAGGAATGAGGACCAGAGGTACGATTCCACATGAAACAATGATCCATTTCCAGGAGCCTGATGAAGAGAACAAATGATATTTGTTTTAGTCTCACCTGAACCAGGAACTACTTCACTCTTTCTTGGGATTAATAGGTGTTTATGTTATAGTAGAGATTAATAAATGTTTGTTTAACCCTTGTTAAAAGGTGCAATGTGTAAGATCTGGCTATAATTCTGGTTTAAAACATTCAAAAACAATAATCTAACATTATCAAAAGAATGTGACACGGTCACAGTGCTGACCTTATGTTGTAGAGTCTTTTTCTCGCCACTATGGAACTTTATATTTAATCCAATTCACAAACTTTCAAAACGTAAAGTTACTCGGATTGTACAGCCTCCGGTTAGTGGCCCAGTAAAATCACAGATGGCTACCGTAAACTAAAGGCTAGTAGTTGGCCTTTTTTTAATTACTGATGACTGTAAATTTAGATTGTAGTGAAGGTGAAATGCTGCCTGTTAATATATTGTAGCATGTGGCGAGGGATCATACATATTTAAAAAATGAATTACTAGAAAGTGGTACTCTTTGTTTTGAGGTAATAAATCAAGAGAGAAGTCATTTTCTCATAGACTTCTATACAACCAGAGGAGTCGCCCCCTGGTGTACACTAGAGAGAATGCAGGTTTAGGACACTTCTGCATTGACTTTACTTACCTTTACTTTTACTTTACAATCTTACCCGATAATCATTATCATCAAGTATTCTCTCTAAAACTAGTAAATTAATGTACAAACAAAACAAAGTCATGTTACCACTGGTGGAGGCTGCTGTCCCATCTGTTGATGTGAAGTTTAAGCCTAAAAGACAAGAATTGACATCTTTCACTGATCTGCCTATTTTACAAGAAGCACAATGGTGAATATTAATAAAGCCAGACAGCTGACCTGCATCAGGTCTCACTGACAACCAGCTCTCTGGACTCTCCATCTTTCCGTCCTGGGACGCACACTTGTAGAAGCCTTCATCTCGCCGTGTCACATTCTCAATAGTCATGTTTATTACTCCGTCTGAACTGGAGGAGCTGTAAGTGTCGACTTCTGCTCCATTTTTAAAGAAGGTTGTTCTACTGTGATTGCCTGTCCAGTACTGACAATACAAGACCACTTTGTCAAACTCGAATACGGGGGAGGCAGGAGTCTTCAAAATGATGGTCCCATCTGTGGGACAAAGACAGTAGACACTGTTAGCAGACAAACACCTTCACTACAACTCAACACTCATTATTTCGGTTGTTTGAAATGCAGTCACTCACACAACACATTTAAATCCTCAGAGGCAAATTGTGCAGCTTTTGCAGCTGTTAAACTTGCACAAATATTTAAAAAAAGATAAATATGCTGCCAAGCAAATAGCGTCTCGGTGCTCCTGTGCTTTTGTATTTAAATGTGGTAATATTCAGACATTTGGTGCAAAATTGGCCCCGTTTATTGCAAATGGTCGTTATGCTGTTGTGTCATGAAAAATAAATGAATAAAGCTCCCCTACGTGTCATTTTTGAAGATACACAAGAAAAAAAAGGAGAAAGAAATGAATAAACAAATGATTTCTTCACTCTCCCTCCACAAAAAAAGAACAAAATTGCTCTCAGCTGCAAAACGTTATGGCTGTGTGTTTGCGCTGTAGAATAGTTGGCACATTATCTTTTCGAGGATAAGGACCTTGACACGAGGAAGACAGCAGCTGAACGCGATCCGTCGCAGCTTCCTTGTATTCGCTTTCTAAAAGCCACTTTAGGCGCCTTGCAGAATTGTAGTCTTATAATTTTCAATGGCCAGAGTCACCACCAGGTGGCGATATGAACTTCCATCTTCACAGGAAACAACTTAGTTCGGTTTAGGCAACAAAACTACTTTATTAGGTTTAGGAGAAGATCGTAGTTTGGGTTAAAATAACTACGGAAGTGGCGTTACTTAAGTACAGATGTGTGACAAATAAATCAATATTTACTTCTCGTTTCACACAAAGCGTGTCTTTATGGTTCCTTTGCATCATTACGTGGATTTCACACAAACTGATTTTGTTGGATTTAGATGAAGAATTACAGCACATTGATTTTTGTAGGTATAGCTCAATTTGTTGAAAAACATAATTTATATTTAAAATGTATAACCATTTATAACTTTATATCAAAGTAACAAGTGAAAATCATAAGATTAACCTTTTTTTTTTTGAATATAGACTGATGCACTGAGACCAAGACGTTGAAGTGAAAGTGAAAAGTGCGATACGATGCCCCGCTCTCCTGTACTGTTGTGACTATTTACACAAAACAAAAAACAAAACTGTCTCCAACAGCATTCTTTGAGAATCTTCCCCTTTAGACTCACTGCTCACTGTGAGGTTGACGGCGTTGCTCCGGGCCTCGGGGCCCTCGCACCAGTACAGTCCACTGCTCCCGCCGATGGCGGTGAACGTGCATGCGTCCGACTTGTCTGCAGCGACAGCACCCCCTAATGGTGAACAGCGGTCAGTGACGAGGACTCCTCCTGACTTCCTCACTGCACGCTGCTCATCGCTCCACTGCCTCAGCATCCAGCCCGAGGGGCACCGCACAGTGAAACGCTCCCCTCTGTAGAGCTGCCTGCTGCTGGGAGTCAGAGTCAGGAGTGAGGGAGGAGGCAGCTCTGGATGAGACACGTGGACAGAGGGAGAAGAAGCAGACAGTGAGTTGTTTCAAACAGTATATGAGCTGACGAATGGTTCCAACTTGAAGTTCTACCCATTTGTTTGCTAAAGTCATAAACGTACCAGCAGTTTCTGTTTGTCCCGCTGCCTACTAACGGGTCACATGGGACCACAAATCTCTGTAAAATATATTACAATTATCACACAACAACAGCAGTAAATGTTTTTGTTATTGCAACACCTGTCTTTACTGCAGCAACGAGCAATAAGGAGAGATGAAAAGCACCCAGAGCTCTGTCACTAACTCAGCAGCAGCAGCACCGGAGAAGCAGAGATTGTCCGCATACTGTCAAATTCTGCTCAACATATTTCATTGCAAATTATGTAGTTTCACCTGGAACTCAATTTAATTTTCTGACACACACTACACCCAAAATTAATAGTAATTCATATGTTTTAAAATCAGGCAAAAATATCCTATTTAGACATATTTTTGGGGATGGCAATTTAAATCTGTCGCTCGGCTGTCAACTTTGGTCCAGACTGAAATATTTCGACAACTAATGGATGCATTGCCCTTATAGTTTCTACAGTCATTCATGGTCCCAAAACGGTGAGTCACGTCTATGGTTTTAAAGGGGACACATCATGCTCACTTTCAGGTTCACACTTTTATTTTGGTGTTTCTACCAGAACGTGTTTTCATGCTTTAAACAGATTATTTTTCTCATACTGTCTGCCTGAATATACCTGTATTAACCCCCCACCTGAAACGCCTTGTTTTAGCGCCTGTCTCTTTAAGACCCGCTCCAGAAAAGGTAAGCTTATGTTATGACAACGTGAACAAGCAACTTTGGTGAACTTTCAGGAGAATATCTCTTCGGGCGCATGTGTGACCCGTGCACTCTAAACTTTAATATTTTGCAGCCTCATTTGAAATTTAAATAATGAATACCAAACGCAACGCGGTAGACTCACGGACTGTGTGGGCGTCTTCATGCGCACTTTCTATTTTGATTCATGCATGTTTAGCAGTGCAACGTGCAAACATCTGCGTGAAGGTCAATGTTGATCAGCTGGTGTGGCGATTATTTAATACTCGACGATATGAAGGTAAACACAGTGAACGGCGGTTACGACTGTGCACTATAGAGGCTGCAGATTCATCAACATGTTGTGTCCTGCTGCCTCTGCATTTGAAGAACTGAAGCTTTTCATACAATATAAAGCAGCTGCAAGAATCAATCAATATTCATTCATAGATCAACACAAACTGATTAACCCACTTTATTGCTTTAATTATTTTTGATTCCAAGTAATACATAAAGTATTATTAATACTATTTAAAGGAGCAATAAGTAAAACTTTACTACACTTTCTGAGTAACTCAACGACTCCTGGATGAGTTGCCATGAAAATCTGGCACATTCGTGTTCCCGTCATTATGAATCTTAATAACTTTACAGATCACCTCAGTTTTCCATCTAGCGGCATCAATTGAAAGTCGATCCTGGCCGACACAAACCTGTGTGTTGTTGTGTGCATGAGGAGGTCGTAGCTGCTGCTCACCTGACACGCTGAGCACGGCCGGCTGGCTGAGGAGCTCCACAGAGCTGGTGTTGCTCTCCCACCGCTTGGCTTGGCACCAGTACCTGCCCGCGTCCTCCCCTGTCACCGCGGTGATGGAGTAGCTGTCACCCGAGACCCGGTGCCTGGGGTTCGGGGGCGAAGCGGACTGGTGCTTAAACCAGCGGTAGCTCCATGCCGACCCGAGGCTCGACTCCACCGAGCACCGCAGCAACACGCACTCACCGAGGTAGATGTTTGACCCCGGAGGCCACACGCTGATCTTCAGAGTCTCTGCGGGAAGACCAAGACTCCTTTGTGGGCTTTTATTTTTTTAATGCTTGTGTGACAAATATACTGCAAGTGTGTGTGTGTGTGTGTGTGTGTGTGTGTGTGTGTGTGTGTGTGTG
>NW_022280072.1:2506831-2540576 GCF_004355925.1 Anarrhichthys ocellatus
GTGTGTGTGTGTGTGTGTGTGTGTGTGTGTGTGTGTGTGTGTGTGTGAGAGAGAGAGGATCTCTGTCTTTTTCAGTACCTTTAGTTGTAGCGTTTTGGAGAACAAATGCACCTGAAATACAAAGAAATAATTTCACACACACATGTTCAAAACACATACATCTACTTATGTCCTCAAGTACTACCACAGTTTGTTCCCGACCACAGCTTGTTCCCGAACCACAGTTTGTTCCCGACCACAGCTTGTTCCCGAACCACAGTTTGTTCCCGACCGCAGCTTGTTCCCGACCGCAGCTTGTTCCTGCACAGTTTGTTCCCGACCGCAGCTTGTTCCCGACCGCAGCTTGTTCCTGCACAGCTTGTCCCCGACCGCAGCTTGTCCCCGACCGCAGCTTGTTCCTGCACAGCTTGTTCCCGACCACAGTTTGTTCCCGACCGCAGCTTGTTCCCGACCACAGCTTGTTCCCTACCACAGTTTGTTCCCGACCACAGCTTGTTCCTGCATAGCTTGTTCCCAACCACAGCTTGTTCCCGACCACAGCTTGTTCCCGACCACAGTTTGTTCCCGACCACAGCTTGTTCCTGCATAGCTTGTTCCCGACCACAGCTTGTTCCCGAACCACAGTTTGTTCCCGACTACAGCTTGTTCTTGACCACAGCTTGTTCCCGACCACAGCTTGTTCCCRACCACAGTTTGTTCCCAACCACAGCTTGTTCCTGCACAGCTTGTTCCCGACCACCGTTTGTTCCCGACCACAGCTTGTTCTTGACCACAGCTTGTTCCTGAACCACAGCTTGTTCCCGACTGCAGCTTGTTCCCGACCACAGTTTGTTCCCGACCACAGTTTGTTCCCGACCACAGCTTGTTCCTGCACAGCTTGTTCCCAACCACAGTTTGTTCCCGACCACAGCTTGTTCCCAACCACAGCTTGTTCCCGACCACAGCTTGTTCCTGCACAGCTTGTTCCCGACCACCGCTTGTTCCCGACCACCGCTTGTTCCTGCACAGCTTGTTCCCGACCACAGCTTGTTCCCGACCACAGCTTGTTCCCGACCACAGTTTGTTCCCGACCACAGCTTGTTCCTGCACAGCTTGTTCTTGACCACAGCTTGTTCCTGACCACAGCGGTGGCATTTTGGGAACAGTGTGTTTGGTCTGCTCCGCCATTCAGAAGTAAAGTGTATTAACACGGAAGCCACAGGCAGCTCAGATGGTTTGTTCCTCACATGGTGGCACGCCAGAGAGTCAGTCACGCTCCACTGCTGAGAATTCTTTACTCCCATTTGAATCCCTCAAAACCTGTGTCCTTCATAGAATCCCTCTCAATGTGTAGTGGAGGCCTAAAGTGTCTTATTTTGTTCATGAGACATGGACTGTCGAAAACGGGGGGGGGGGACAAAACAGCAATCTGTAATTCTGCTGAGATGTTTGCTACGAAGATACATTCCTCACCGTCGCAGCGCTGCCACGCAGTGTGACAGAGAGGAGAGCTTCCTGTTCCTTAATGAGACTGTTTGTACTGTTAGTCATCCCCATGGGAACGGAAGGAATGTACACACACTTGCTGTATTTCCCTGTGAGACACACACACACACACGTAGAGTAGTGTAACATAGTCCCTAGTCTCACATTGACTCATGTATTTCTATTTTATGCTGCTGTATACTTCTACTCCACTACATTTATTTGACGGCTTTAGTTCCTTTTCAGATTAAAATATGAATCAACTTATAGATGATAATGTTGAACCTTTACTAGCTGCAGCATTAGGGATGCTTCCACATTAATGCATCATTAATTATTATCCAGTAATATAATGTATATTATTTTAAAATTCTGCCAAATGAGTGCTTTAATTATGTTTTGGTGCTAATACTTTCACTTGAGCAAGATTGTGATTGTAGACCTTTACTTGTAACAGAGTATTTCTATATGGAATAGCCGACACAATGCTTTTGCAGCTCTGTCCATCTTTTTCGGATGCTGGCGTGTGTACATCATTATAATTTAGCGCTGTCTCAAACTCCCAGCTGCAGCCCAGTAAAATTTATAACCCTGCATAACTTCTGATATACTGATATCTGCATCAAAGCTGTAATTCAGCGCTGCTCTGAGAGCTGTTTGCTGCAGACGCTTCCTTCTGTTTTATCCAACAATCCAACACTGTTTTCATTCACTGGTCATTTTTTGAGTCTTTGGTCTATTTTTCTTTCATAACTCCTCTTCTTTCAGACTACAGTAAATACAACATTTATTTTACTACTTTGTCTGTTTACATCTGTAGATTTCTACTAAATTCACCAAAAGTTACCATTACATAATGCCTCATTTTTTTTATGACTGTGCACAATATTTTGTGATTTATGTCGTGATAAAAAGAGATATGAATCCCCTCTGTAAAAACCTTTCACTCTAATATGTCAACAAAATGAAGCAAGGATTTTGAACTTGGTTTCAATGCAAAAGAAAATTGTCTTAATGTCAGTATTCAACTGGGGAAGTTTCATGGCGATATCTAGTTAAATATTTTACCCCATTCACCTATATGTTCACACATATTTCTTGTTAGTCTTCCAGTCTGAATGAACCCATTTAATTGGTGATACTCACCCAGTAGTGAGGAGATGAGGATGATGTTCATTCTGTCAAACGTCCAAAATCAGATGTGCACCTCCGCTGTGATTTATTAACACAAAAAAAGAGAAATGGACAATAACTGTGATTTCAAGATTCAACAGTAGAAGCTACTTGAAACAGAATAACGGTCTCTCTGAGGAGGAGTTTCGACCGACTATCACGACAAACCACAGACAGAGATGGTCATCTTGGTGGAGACGTTTCCTTCCTCTGTCAAGCAGTTAACAGGCGGAGCCTTCAGAGTCCAGGGACACACGGAGAGGTGAAGATATACCGAACCACAAATACAACACAAGTCACCGTCAACAAGCCGCTTTACAGTGAAATCTCTGAAGTCACGTCGTAATCAACGCAGCATCATATATGTGACCCTACAGTCAATGGAAAACATGTATTTTTTTACATAGCCACGATAGCAGCATGTTTTTATGGATCACAATATCTGTCGTTTTGTCCACCACTTTCTAAAATATCTCAACAACTTTTTAATAGATTGCCATGAGATTTTATGTTAGATATTCGCTGTCCCCAGAGGATGAATCCTAATGACTTTGGTGACCCCTCTGACTTTTTGTCTAGCGCCACCATCAGGTCAAAGTTTTCACTTATCCTGTTAATTAAATCAACACATACTGGATGGACTGGGACAAAAAAACAAAAAAAACATTCATGGTTCCCATATGATGCATCACATCACTTTTGCAGATTTTCTGAAAATGAGTTTGACATATTGTGGTTTTGAGTGAGGCTACAAACATATTGGATGGATCGTAATGACATGTCATACACACATTAATTCACCCCTTTGCAATAACTGAGTGGAAAAAAAAGGACTGGAGGAAGAAGCGAGACGAGTTGGGCTCAAGATCAACAGAGAAAAGATGAAGGATTCAAAGTACGATGGTCGGAAAAGACATTGAAGAACTTAAAGAGTTCACTTACTTGGGAGAAGGAAGTGGAATGACGGACCTGAAGAACAGACTGGAGCTCCAACAACATCTCAAGAGGAACAAAGCTGAGGCTGTAGGAACACTAAATGAGTGTGAGACGTGGCCTATTGGCCAATAACGAGTTCCAACCCGATATCTGGGCTTTGGGTACCGGCCAATAACGAGTACCGATCCGATATCTGGGCTTTGGGTATCGGCTGATATCGAGTACCGTTCCCATACTGTGTGGAAATCACTATCTCTAGTTTTCAGAGCTACTTTAGTCTTGTTTTACTCATTTTTTAAATTTTATGAAGAACAATACAATCCTCTGGATCACTGCTAGACAGCAATTATTGTGTATTATAATCTTAAATAAATATCTATATAATAGTGCAGTCTAATAAAATAGCATCAGTCTAGTTGCTGCTTCTTGAACTGTTTGCAGCCAAACCTCTTTGAGATTTTGCCATATTTTAAAGTGTGCAAAATAAATGAAATTCATTACTGAAAATGATTAAACCACATTGCAATTCCTATAAATTTCTACCCTTCGTGTGCTCTGTGCTTTCCCCCCAGGTAACTAGCTGCCTCATTATCCCTCCGTGATCCCCGCCCTCTCCCTCCATCACTCCCTCCACCCTCCCGTCGCTCCCACATCCAGCCTCCCATCATCATCATCATCCACACGGTTTCTTCCAGGAAGCTCGTCGGGCAGTCGGATGCTCTTCTGCTGGAATGCCTGGGAGAGAGAGCATCCTTTTTGTCCATTTCTGAGGGAGAGAGAGAGAGAGAGAGACAGTGGGGAGGAGGTGGAGGAGAGGAGGAGGAGGAGGGGTGGCGATAGGAGAGAGGATCAGACATGGCTTCTAAGGAGATCACTGCCTCTGGTTTCGTGGGTGCGAGCAAGGATATCACAGGTGGGTAAAGACAGACAGTTTTGGTTTAATTGCTCCGTGTTGCGGGTTACAACCGCGGTTGCCTCCCCCTCCCTCCCCCCGCGTCCGCGTCCAGGCTCGGGATGCTTTTTTTTCCCAGACTGGCGACCGAACCGACGCATTGGACGTCGGGGTCCTGAGCTACACCTTTCACATCTCGTCCCGGAGCTCACCGGGCTCGGCTTTGTCCTCCTCAGCGTGCATGTGAATGATGAATTATTTGCAGGGAAATATACCTTTTGCTGTAAATCTGTCCCTTCGGGGAGGATCAGGCAATTAAAAAAAGAATAAGAAAAACACAGCCTTTAGGCCAGAGGAAAAAGGGGCGTTGTGGAGATAATGTTGTGCACTCGTGGGTCTGAGAGCGTTTTGTTCTGCACGTTTTTATTATTTTTTTGTACCAAACACCCTGATCCTGAGCACGATTCCCTCTCTAAACCTGAACCCTTGAGCGTTTTATCTTCGTTTTCCCTGCAGCCTAGAACCAGCTGGAGCGCTATATAGTGATTGCATGCGTGCGTGTGCGCGTGCGTGAGAAAGTGAAAGCGAGGGGGACTGGTGAAGGCACATGTTCACTGTGCATCTTGCCAACAAACGCGCATAAGCTATGGGCAAACAGCCGCGCGCAAATATGTCTATTCTTTTTTTTTTTTTATGTATATATATGTATATATATATATATATATATATTCTCAAACAACAACAAAGTCACAGCGCAGCCTGAAGCGAATGCACGCGCACAGACGCACGCGCGCTCCTACTCATGCTCGGGGTCTGCCGCTGCGTTGATTACTCCTAATGGCTCTATTAGCCACACTGTGATGATTAATCCAGTGGAGTCCCTGCCTCCTCATTCAGTCACCTGCCTCCTCCTGCACTGGCTGACTGACAGGAGGAGGCACCGGGGTTGGGGGGCCTGGGGGGACCACTGAAGGGGGGGGCACCGAAGCCCCATACAAGCTCACCTGATAGACTTCAGTCCAGATCTATTCTCAGTGTTGTATCTGACTGAAAGATCAGCAGACTGGTGCCAGTATGAAAAGCATTTATGTATTTGTTGAAGTCTTGGAAAGTACGTGGAACCTTTCTTTAAACATACCGATAAACATTTCAACAGTAGAGGAAGAAGTACTATGATCCTTTACTTTAGTAAAAGTACGGTGTAAAGTATTGAAGGTGAGACACTACAGGCAAAAATATTGGTTGTCATGCTCTGGTCAATGTTGAGATTTTGGTCTATTTTTCTTCCATAACTCATCTTCTTTCAGACTAGTTGAAAGGAAACGTTTATTTTTCTACTTTGTCTGTTTACGTCTGTAGATTTCTACTAAATCCACCAAAGGTTACCATTAGATAATGCCTCATTTACATATTTAAACATAACATTTCGGAAAACTTGTAAACTTGTATAAATACTCCTTAATGTGAGTGATGAAGTGGTTAAGTTTCATGGTGATATCTATGAGTTCATGTGTTCACCTGTAGAGTCTCTAAATGTCTGTAATGGAACTAAACGTCTCTTTAAAGGACGTTTCCTCTAAATGAGTTTGTTCTCAGACTCTGATGATAAATCTCCACTTCAGCAGCTCTTACATTCACCAAACTTCACTCGTTCATTCCTCTCTGTGTGCTGAAGGTTCACACAGAGGGGTTAGTTCACTCACCACTCACACACTCATTTATGCTACATTTTATTACGAAAAACATGGAGAAATGACTCCTGGATGGAACTGGATGTTTCTGCGATGGCGTGCCGTTCCCCATGTGTCCCCCCCCCCCCAACCCAGATGCGAGTGAGACACTTCCCTTTTGGCAGCGTCCACAGGTCAGAGGCCACAGAAGTGACGGTGATGCTGCTCGACAGGAACAGTTCTCGGTGCATCATAAACACCGATGCTCGCATGTGTCATGTTGCTCTCGTAAGAGAGAAAATGACACTGAAGCATATTGTGCACCACGTTGATGATGAGTGGGCTGAACTCACCGGGGCGATGCAGAAGGATTTCTGTGATTAATCCATTCGGTGCAGACTTTACTTCCCGCTAAATGTCAGCCTCTTCTTTGCTTCGGTGTCACATGCAGATTGAATCGCTTTTTTTTTTGGTTTGTAACATATTTAAAATCATCAGGATGCATAGAGACTCGGAGTTCATTGGATTATTTCATCATCTGAAATGCCACGACAGGTCTGTTCAAATGACAAGTCAGACGTATCCCTCAGTTATTAGATGAAGACGTGAGTACAGGCCTGTCCGCCCAAAGGTCAAAGTCATTCAGCGCATGGTTTGATTTGGACTAATTTCATTTGATCTCATCCTAAAACATTTGGCCGTAAATATCAGGCCGATTTTGACTCAAATAGGTAACAATGGAGCCAATCTGTTCCATTCAGGCGGCAACCTCCGGTTCTGTTGGGTGAAGCTGATGTGGAAGTGTCTTAAAGCTGCATTCTCTCTAGTGTCCACCAGGGGGCGACTCCTCTGGGTGTATAGAAGTCTATGAGAAAATGACTCTACTTCTCTCTTGATTTATTACCTCAGTAAACATTGTAAACATGAGTTTATGGTCTCAATCTCTAGTTTCAAGTCTTCTTCAATACAGCATGATGTTCATTTAGTACATTATGGTCCATTTAGAGTCACACAGACCATAAAGCAGGGGATGCTTTAGGGCGGGGCTACACGGTGATTGGCAGGTCTCTACCAGAGACGTATGCAGTGTCTCTACGTCACTCCTCCTCAGTCCAAATATGGTCACTTTCAATAATTGGCTGCAAAAAACCCAAGATGGCGACGGCCAAAATGCTGAACTCAAGGCTTCAAAACGGCGGTCCACGAACAAATGCGTGACAGCATGCCGACTACGTCCACTTCTTATAAACAGTATATGGCACAAAAGTTTAGGAACCCCTGTTTGTGCTTATTTCTCCAACATGTTCATGTGTTTTTCATCCACAGAAAGCATCAGGAAGATTATCGATAAATCATCCATCAAGTTCCTTCATGGAATTAAGCTTGACGCTAAAAGTGGGAAAACAGAGGACAGAATACTGGTGAGTTGCTGTTTCCTCTCTCTGATATAGAAGAACATCTCAATCCTGCAACATAAGCAGCCTGATGCATTGCTCCACGTATGTGCAGTATCTTTGATGTTAACCTCCCCACTGCAGCCTTAACGGATCTCTGCCACATCCGTGACAGCAGAGGTGGAGGCTCTCCGTGATTTAACGGTGAGGGTGAATGCCGTTTACTGCCCGCCGCCCCTCTTCTGTGGCTGCTGTTTGGCAGCTTGGCGGGATGAATATTGGATAGATGGTATCTGTGGAGGCAGTGGGGGGGCTGAGCTGCTCGCAGCCTTTGATTCTGGGGCGCTTTCATCACAGAATATGGGACAGAGATGTGAAATCTCGATGTGAGTGAGTGAAGCTCCGCCAGCTATCAGGGTAAAAATCTGGGCCAATCAGCACTTCTATTATGGACCAGAACGTAGACTGGACCCTGGGAGGATGCTCGTACTACACGTGCATGAAAACACACACACACACACACACACACACACACACACACACACACACACAGGTGACATACAGTAAGTACAGATCAGCAATTATTGATTAAGTGCTCCTTTAAATGCAGCAACTAAACCACGTGATCTTATACAATGTCCAGGCCAACTGCAATGAAGTAAGTAGTTTTTACACAGTTTAATTTCTGAACCCCAAGCAGTGTTTTGCTTCTGTCACATTTTACTCTCCGTGGCCTTGATTTTCACGACAATATATAAGTTCTGCACCTCTATGGAAACAGAACAATGAGAGCTAGAAGTAGAGAGAACTCAAACATGTCTTCTTTTGTGCAGAATAACACACTTATAATGACATAAGTCATGAAAAAGAAAAAAAACGCAAGTTGACTTTGATGAGTTTTTCTTACAAAAATGGAAAACAGTGGAATCTTTATACATTTTTTCCAACTGCCCACAAATGTTACCAGTGTTGGGAATAAAAATGGAGGCTCCACATGCCTATATTCATTGAACTATTTATACAACCTCTACTTACAGCCTCTTAAGCAATATTTTAAATGAGAACATGAAGAATAAAATGTTTTTGATGAAATATCACAATTTTAGGCTTCGTTTTGGCTGCTTTTTCTGACTTTTTGTTTTATAGCTTCTGGCTACGATAAACAGTGTAGTTCTCGCAATCGTTTAAAGAAAACATGCTTTTGAATCCCGTCGGTGGTTTTTGGGGGTCAGAGGGTTGAAAGACCCGTTGCTTCTCCTGTAATCTAAACTTCACCTCGGCAGAGCTCCCACCCAATACATGCTTTAATGAATCGCTGTGTGGCGAGCGCGGGCGGTTAGGAGAGTTTCTGCATGTAGCAAACTCTCTTTGATGCTCAGACACTCTGATGTGACTGTGTGCCAGAAACATCTTTCCAATCCATGTCTTACTTCCTCTTTAAAAGCTGAACTGGAAAGACTTCTCGCTCATGCTGTGTTCGCAGAGAAGATGGAGAAATAGATTGGAGTTTGATCAAACGCTCTGGGTTTGCTTTTTTTGGGGGGGAGGGGGGGAAGCGGAGCTTAAACGTGTTACGTTTTTAAGTCAAAGCTTCTGTTATTGCTAGTTACATGAATTTATCTTTGATTTTCTAACTGGTCTCCTCACCCTAAAACCCCTTTCCCACTGGACACACAAACACTAACGTCTAGCTTTTGTCTTTAGTGGGAAATGTTACAATCAGCATTCATTCCTGGACAAATCTATTTGCAGTAGTTAAGTATTTATCAGCCTCAGCTCCGATCGAGGGTACGCCGATGCTATGTGATGCACGTTTAAGTGAATATACAATTATGAAAAAGCAATATGCATAATTATTTGATGTATTAACTCACAAAAACACAATTAATATGCTCTCCTCAAAGCCACCCGACTCCAGTCAGACAACAATCTCATTACCTCGCAGCTCAGCAAAACAACTTCATTCAAGGTTGACAGAAGCAAAACAAATCTCATCAGAACCGTACTGGTTAATCTTGCACTGTTCCAACAAACACCAACTCTGGTTTGGTCAAATTAAACCATTAATTCACAAAGTTAGATATGAAAGGAAACATTAAATCCTCAAAGCTACCAGACTCCATTGATAGAAATGGTAATTTTACAGCGCTGATCAAACAACAGACGCGGTGTAGCTTGTTTATAACGTTAGCTTTTCACTTCTGCTGGTTGTGGTCACACTTCAACAATCATAACAGTGGTTTTCACTTGTGAAGATTATCTCGCGGAACCAAACGTATCACGTATCAACATGTTTGTTTGCTACAGAGATTATTTAACAAACCAATGGCAACAAATCTCAATGGCTTTTTGTGGAGGGAACCAGTGAGAAGTTAACTTCCTGTTGAGCCCACCAAAACACGTCACCCCCTTCAGGACTCTATGTTAAATGATTCTATCGGCTATTTTTAGCGGATCTTCCTGCATATACGCACTTATTTTGATGGGAAAAGGTATCAAACAAGAAAAGGTTAGAATATTTGTGCTGCAGCAGCATAATTACACAATGAGCATGAGGTGTGTGTGGTGTCTCTCTTTCATGTGGAGTCTCCCTCTGTCCTGTGATAGGCCTACATACTGGTCTTCTTAATGCACTCCTTCAGACGGTCTCCTCTCTCTCTGTCCTGCTGCATCAGCACCATTTACTCCTGTTTACTCTCAACTCCCACTTGTAACCCCCGACTCACTCATAATGTGATACACACTGGTCTTTTTAATCAACTCCTTCAGACGATCTCCTCATCTCATTTTTTGAGTAACCACATTTTCGACACCTCACTTGCTGCGTGGGCGTACGAGGCTGTCGGTGTGCGGTTCTGACAGGCCCGTGTCAAGCTGCTCTCTCCGGGAAAAAAACAAAAACCCATGACAGTGGAGTGGGAGAACTGTAATTTAATTACTGCTTTTCATTGGGGGAGAGGCACATGAAGGGGGGGGGGGGGGCTTTGTCCTGAGGGAGCGTTTTATCCGGGCCGTCGTAGAGGATGGAGTAAATGATTGAGAGTGACGGAGCAGAAGAGGAGAAGAAAAAAGAGCAGAGGGCAGTGCTGGTGGAGAGCAGTGAAATGCCAAAGAACCACTGCTCTTTGTTTGCCTTGATAAAAGAGACAATTACTTATTTTTTTAGGGTGTGCTTGATACAAAACCCCCCCAAAAAAATAAAGAAATTGCCGCTTATGAACTGGAATCAGGAGCTGAACCAGATTCATCCAACAGCCGCACGACACAAATGTTTCCAGAGCAAGCGGCTGCAGAGATGCTGCGTGGGCCCATTCAGATGGAGATGCACAAATGAGCTCTCCATTAGCTTTCGGGATCGTCGGTCACGTCTAACAACTCCCATGCAACTTTGCATTGGACTTAAAAAAGTATGACGCACTTCAGAACCTTAGCGGAGGGTAGCGTAGCAGAAAAAATGCTAATTTTGTCATCGTGACGCATCACTTGAAATGTGGAGGAAAAACAGGGCGGTTCTTTCCTTTAAATTGCGATATTAAAGATATTAAAGATCTGGGGCATGACCGGAAACAACACACATGCACGTCTCAAATTTAATGCACCAGCCACTTTTGTGTTTGCCCTCCGCAGAAGTGACGTGATGCTGATGAAATTACGTCTCGCATTTTGCGACATGCCGTCATTTCTCAGCCTGTTTGCCAGTCTATTAATGTGAGACAACTTGTCTCTGACACAGAAAGCTTTTAGCGGGATCAATACATGAATATGGAAAGCACTCCTCACTTCCCTCTCATCATTACCATGGAAACTCCCGGGACTATTTTCTCCCCACGGGGGAGTTTGACAGTGCAGTGAACTTTTCCTTACTCTTGATTCAGTTTGCTATATTCTCTCCCTTTTCTTTTTAGGTCCTCACAACATGGCGTCTCTACTTCTTGGCGCCAAAGATTCCCGCTAAGGTACTTGTTAACAGCTCCGTGTCTCCAGTTACAGTATGAATCTCTTTGCTCTCACGGTGCCTACTTAAATATTAACTTTGTCGACTGTTTCTTTAACAACAGATAGAAACCACATTCAACTTCTTGGAGATTCGAGCTTTGAATTCCCACCCAGAGCACCAAGTGAGTTGTGACATAGATACTGACCTCTGCCAAGGGTTTCAAGTGTTTGTACGGTTGTATAATGGTGGTTACATCACTTTGGCCTTCAGGGGATGACAAAACGCATTCATCCAAACAGCTGCACAGCAGTCGATGCGCTCTTATTAACTTGTTCTCTACTATTGTTGACGGTGACAGCAACAAGAAAAACGGTTTAGGGACTGTAGGAAAACGAGTGGGAGGCGAGGTCAGAATCAGGGATGTTGTATCGTATCGTTTTCTCTAGCATCTGAATTCCTCTTTGGGAGAGCATGGGAAGGTCTTTTTATTCTTATTATTACAGAAAAAAAGAAGAGATCAAGCAGTCACAAATGATGCTTTAGTGTTCACCACAATGTCATAAAGGTGCACTTTGCCATAATGCGGCGGACAACAATCTTTAATCTCACTGTTTTAGGGCTCAATGTTCCCATCACACTCAACTAGCTAATACAACCAATATGTCTGCATGAGGAACACAAACAAATACAATCTCTATAATCAAGTTAAAGTAACCACAGCTGCAACGATTAGTCGACTCATCAGGAAAAGAATCCCCAACTATTTTGGTTATAGATTAATCGTTTAAAAAATGGCAGAAAATGCTGTTTTCAGCCTCTGAAATACAGAGATGTCCTGCTCCTCTCTGTGTTGTATTACACAAAACAGAATATCTTTGGGTTATGGACAAAACAAGACATTTAAAGACATCACCTTGGATTTTAAGAGACTGGGATAAACACTTCTCACAATTTTCTGACGTTTCATAGACCAAGCAATTAATCGGATAATCTAGTAAATAATAAACAATAAGATTAATGGATACATTGTTGCAGCCCTGAAGGTAATTAATTCAGCCTTTTATTTCGTATCACTTTATTCTGACATAGAGTTGCCGAAATAATCATAATTTTAATTCCATTATAATTGTCGTCTTTTTTTAACTTTCTCTTTTAGTTATTAACGGTGTAACGAAACAAACACAGTACTATATTTTAAGATACTACAGTATTCGTAAATCTGGGGAGGGTCTTCAGCCCCCCCTCCTCACCGTAATAATTTGCCCACAGTCCCTTACAGCTCCATTTTCTCTCCAGGTTATCATCGACACCGACAAGTCCAGCTACTCGCTGAGGTTCGAGTCACGCGAACATCTCAATCATGTGGTCGGCCATATCAATTTCGCTCTGTCTCGAATATTCAACAACTCCATTTTTGCGTAAGTTCTTGAATAAATCACTTATCCACAGAGAGGTGGATACCTTTTTATTTAAAAAGACCTTTATTTCTCCAATTATCTAAAGATGAATGACTCCTTATCTTTGCAGCCCTTCCATCTGTCATTCAGACAGCGACCTCTCTGAGGGCAGCAGGAAGTATTCACCCAGCTCGGAGACGTCGGTGGAGACCCAGAGGGCCTGTGGTAAAAGAGACATTATCATCAAATATGGGAATTAACACACATGCATACACGGACGGGGGGGGGCACACTTGGCGGCCCTGAGGGGAAATTGGCTCGCATGCGTCTCCCAGATGTTCATTGAAAAAAAATAAAAACATTGATAATTTGCACAAATGTTTTCTGCCCTTTTCTCTCCCGTTGTCGCTGCAGGAAGCAGCTGTTCACATCGTCTCATTTTGTTTTTTCTCTCTCTTTGTTTTGTTTTTTCCTCCTCTCTCAGGAGGCTTCTCAGAGACGTACGCCGCTCTGTGCGACTATAATGGCATCAGCTGCAAGGAGGAAGTGCAGTGGGTAAGAGCTGTGGGACTGTGCCTGTATCGCTGTGAGTGCTTTTGAGTGTTACGTACAGCACTGTGACCAAAATTGAGGGAGCGGGGGTGTGTGTGGGGGGGGGGGTGGATGTGGTCATTTACTGCAGCATAACAGACTCATGGGTTATGTTGCTCTTGTAGGACGTGGACACCATCTACCACTCCCAGGACAGCCGAGAGTTTAACCTGCTTGACTTCAGCCACCTGGAGAGCAGGTGAGGGACGGAGAGCGCTCAACACGTTATTACCTCCGGAAAACGTACGGAGCCTCATATACCTCGGTTTCATCTTTTCCAGGGATTTGGCAGTGATTGTTGCGTCGATGGCGTACAACACCTGGTTCACTAAACTGTACTGCAAAGATCTGCGGATAGTAAGTATAGGTTCTGCTGTGTTACTGTTGAGTTATTAAAAGATGCTTTAAGATAAAACAGAGACCGCAGGATGAGCGCCGGGCTTTTGTTACATACTGGCCAAACCGTAGAATTACATCCTCCGGGTCCATCACATGATGCAGTTGCGCCCAAACACGCTTTTTTTTATAGACTTGGCAAAGAGATGTCTTGTACAGCTCTTATTTAAAGCTACTACAAGGAACTTTCACTTTGTGTTGATTTTGGCGGTCCCTGTGAACAAAAGTGGAAGTGTTTCTGAGCACCAGAGTCCCATGATTTAGTGTTTTTGGGAGGCGAGGTTACAGGAAACGCTGGTCGCTTGCTCTACAGGCCCATTGATGCAGAAGATCTGGGTGATTTTATCTGAATTCGATCATTTTTTTTTCTTTATGAGCAACTTTCATAGGTATAAACGGGGCACGCATCCTGTTCTCTTTATACATCCAAGGCAGAAACAGGTGAAACATTTCATGTGAATATTTTCTTTTTCCTTCAGGGGTCAGAGGTCACTGAGCAGGTCCTGCACACGGTCAGCAAATCCTCCAGCCTGGAGGAGATCACTCTGGAGAACGCCGGGTTAAAATCGTGAGTTTTGATCCGTCTGGCACCTTTCTTTTGCTTTTCATACAATCAATCTTCTATAAACGCACACGAGTTCTACTCAGTCGGTGAAAACAGTTGCGTGATGTCTTCTGCTGGTCAATAGCGTTGAAATGATCAGACAAGCTTATTAAAGTCTTGCGACAGCCTCAGATTTATTGATTGCTGTTGGGAGGAGAAGAACAAGAGAACAAATACAACACAAATGTTTCTAAAAATACATTACCCACCCTGGCTTTGGAGAAAGTGCAAAGTTAAATCGCTCCCTTTAGATGTTTGTGTGTATTCACAACACATTGTTTATCTGTAATAAACTATGGACCCACTTCACAGAGACTTTCCACAGAAGATGTCAGCTGCTCTTTCAGAGAACCCTGCGTCTGTCATCCACTCGCTCAACTTGGCCCACAACTCACTGGACAACCAGGGTATAACAACACATCAGCTACTCTTTGGTTGTCTAAGCTACTAATTTAGTTTGATGGTAATGAGGGGACTCCATTTTTACAACTCTTGTCTCTACGCTGCAGGTGTGTCCAACCTAATTCAGCAGGTGTGTCGCCTCAGCAAGGGACTTCGTCTCCTCAACCTCTCCAAGACCTCACTCACATCCAAAGGTTTGGGCCCGTCCCTCTTTATTTCCTCTAAATAAACGAAATGAACATCATGCTGTATTGAAGAAGACTTGAAACTAGAGATTGAGACCATAAACTCATGTTTACAATGTTTACTGAGGTAATAAATCAAGAGAGAAGTAGAGTCATTTTCTCATAGACTTCTATACAACCAGAGGAGTCGCCCCCTGCTGGTCAGTAGAGAGAATGCAAGTTTTAAGATGCGTCCGCATTGGCGTCACTCATCAGAACCGGAGGTTGCCACCTTGGTTGGAACCTGGTCCTAGCTGTCTGATGCTACGCTATGATTGGCCAGGCGTTCGAGGGGGGCGGGACTTTGCGAAGGGTCAATTCCACAATTCACCAAAAGCCGGTAGAAATTGGTGAGATAATAGACCCAAAGGAGTTTTTACAAATCTGCAGCTTATTGAGCAGCTCTCTTAGCTCAGGTTGGATTATCATTTAGGGAGTATAAAGCCTCCAAAGCTCCAGAGGATTCTCCCTCCTGAGGAGCTTTGTTTCATGTTTTGCCCACCCCCCATATTGACTTTTGATGTCTTGTGCATGCCTCCTGTAACCGTCTCATCTTACCGTGTACCCAGTGGAGAATTTAAATATTACATTGACGCTTTCCCTTTAAATCTGCTGATACCTGCTGCTGCAGATGTGTATGAATAATGTAAGTGCACAAAATGTTTTGAGAGTGTTCTCTGTCTTTTACTAATGTGCAACATCATACTCCTCCTCCTCTTGTCTCTCTCTCTCTCTCTCTTTCCTTTCATCCGTCCCTCTCAGGAGTGGTGTCTCTCTCTCAGGCTCTGTGCTCCAGCGACGAGTACTCCAACTCTCTCCTGCACCTGGACCTGAGCAAGAACCCTGGGGTCCTCTCAGGGGAGGACGCCTCGGTCAGAAAGCACAACTCAAAACAAACCCCACTTCCATTTATACGCCACTTTTCCATCTAAATGTGACGTCTTCTTCTCCATCTCTTTCCAGAACTTGTATCTGTTCTTGTCTCAGCCCAACTGCCTGGTCCATTTGGATCTGTCAGGCACAGATTGCTCTGTGGACTCAGTAAGTATTTAATGTCTGGGCGCGATACAAAAAATGCATATGTCTCTCTGTGCAATGCTCAGCCCAGATTAACCGTTTCAAACCCCTGTGTCCCATGCAGCTATTTGGGGCTCTTCTGAGGGGGTGTTGCGCTGATCTTTCCTTTCTGAATCTTTCCAAAAATTCCTTCTCCCACAGGTTAGTCATATCTTAAAGATTACCTAAACAATAAAGGCAGCTGCAAATCCAAATCTGGGACTATATCATGCTTATTTCACCGTGAAGGCCTCCTCTCTCGTCATCCATTCTTCCTCTTTCTTTTCTTTGGTCATAATCTTCATCTCTTGCTTCAATCGGAGCTTTGTGGGAGTCACTGGTACATTGTGCCCCATCTCTGTGGGTTTGTCTACCGCCGTTTAAAAAAACAGAACTCCCGGAGCTGTCTGCATAGATAAGACTCATGCATATTTAAGCAGAAGCTATCTATCATTTGACCCCACTCCCCCTCTCCCCTTCTCTCTCACACCAAAGCAATATTCACTCTATTTCTCATTCTGTGTCAGCGCTCAGCTCTGCACTCGTATTTACCCGCCATGTCAACAATGTGATTTAAATCTGTTCTGTGTGGCCGGTCTCATCCCATTCCACCCTGTCCATCATCTCCTCTCTTTCATCTCTCACTTCATTGTTTTATTTATCCAACAGGAAAGCGAAGGATACACTGCCGCTGTTCCGCCAGTTCTTCAGCTCGGCCTTCAGCCTCACTTATGTCAGTCTGGCCTCTATGAAGCTGCCCCCTGACGTTCTGAGGTAGTCGCCGTGTCATCCTCGTGTTCTCTATAACCGAATCGCCTCCCGTCAGTCCAAACTCACTTCTTCTATCCTTCCCGTCTCCACAGGGCTCTCCTCACAGGGTTGATCTCCAATCCTCATATCAATGACCTTCATCTGGACATCAGTGGCTGCGAGGTAAGAGTTCATCTCCACGTCGGCACGTCTAAGCTCAAGTTAAAGGGATAGGTCAGTATTTTCTTCTCATACAGTGTCGGGGATTTTCTTTACATCTCCACATGCAGTTTAAATGTACTAGTGCAGCGTGTGCCCGTCGAGAACGGGCGACCAGAATTGCAGTGTGGCTGCTTGCAAGCTTGTGAAATGATGAGAAATCATTTCAAAGAGAAATTCAAGTTTGTGAATCTGTGGGAAAGACATTCAGTAAAATGTCTGAATGAAATTGCGAGGTTACGCAATCAAGACTCTTCTCGCTTCTGTGAACGTCTCAACTAGAAGCAGAGAAAATCATGTCTGAAACACAAAGTCACAGACACTAAAGTCACACACAAACAGACACATTCAAGTCACAAGTACAACCCTTGGCCCTGCTTTTACAGCTGAAGTCAAGGCCAAAACAAAAAACCCTCACACTTGATATCATTTGTTTCATTCGCTCGACAACATTCAACACAGGTTTTACAAAGTGTGATTTACAGACTTGAAATGAATTAATAGACCCTATAATCCCATATCACCGCAGTCAGAAGCCTTTTGTTGATCATTTCCTAAAGTAAATGTAGCAATACCCCAAAGCAACAAAACTGAAGTAAAACTACTGCATTCAAAATGTGAAAGTACAGGAGGAATATCTGCTACAGCAAAGGCGTGGCCTGAGGAGTATGTTTCCGGGTTGTTCTCGTGAACGCGATATCTCAGGAACGCCTTGAAGAAAGTTCTTCAGATTTGTCGTAAGCATCCATCGAGCCTCAAGGATAAACCGATTAGATCTTGGTGGTCAAAGGCCACTGTGGCCCCACAAAACACTTTCTTTGTCATAATTCAAGAATTGATATGCTAATTATGACAATTTGACACAAATGTCTCATAGAATTCCAGTTTGCATATTTACAAAGTTGGTAATGCGGGTCGATTTAAATTATATCAAACTTCCAATCGGTTCCCGTTTATGTGCACCCACAGCTGTGACGATGGAAAGCAGCTCTTCCAGGTTTTGAGGACATCTATATATTTACTTGTTTAAGAGAAAAAGTGATAAGCTAACAAATAGCCGAAGATGTTTCCTTCCCACGGAGCAGAAGTGCTGCAGATCACAAGGCAGAGCTCAACAAAACCTTCAGACTGCTTGCAGAGACATAAAAAAAAAGGGCATTCATAAATCTGCCTCACTGTGGAAAAGTAGAACAATTCCCCAAAGACGACTAAACCTGAAAACGACTGGGATTCATCATGCTTGTGCATATGTTGGTTTTCCCTACCCTCTCTTTCTCTACAGCTACGGTCCGCAGGAGCTGCTGTAGTGCAGGAACTCTTCCCCAGAGTCTCCTCCATCGGCACTCTGGATATGTCGGACAACGGTACGGTGGCACGCTGCACCACATCCCTCTGGGACCTTGACTCCTTGTCCTCGGGCAGGAGAGGTCTGAGTGCGCTGTTCATGAATCAAGACATGAGCTCTACATATATATATACACATATGTGTGTGTGTGTGTGTGTGTGTGTGTGTGTGTGTTGACAGGTCTCGATGCAGACTTGCTCACGGTACTGCCGGCCCTCTCCAGACACCCCTCCCTCAAGCACCTCTATCTGGGCAAGAACTTCAACATCAAAAACAGGTGCTGCCGGTGCTCAACGCTGCGCTTTACTGCAGTTATTTGTGCGTGCATGTGAAACACGAGGGCGCGTGTGCGCTACACATGCCAGCTCGAATATACGTGTCTGTGATTTAACTTTCCATTTTTCATAAGCGGCTGCCGGACAGCTCGCCGGCAGCAGGAAATGACGGACGCCAGCTCATCCCAGCCTCGCCTCTGTGTTTATGTCTGCAGGGTTCTGGATGAAGTCCTGCAGAAGCTGGTTCATCTCATACAGGAGGAGGAATGCGTGAGTGATAACACAGGAAATAGCAATCATGCTTGAAGACATACCGCATGATGCAAATTTACCAGTCTGCTGCCACTAGCTTTGCTTTATCATATAAATCTTAAAAAATGGATCAGCTGCAAAGATGCAGAAAAATCACATATTCTCTTTTCACTCCGTCCACTTTGGAAGAAAAAAAATAAAATAAAATAAGATAATAAAATTGACTTAAAGGGGACACATCATGCTCATCTTCAGGTTCATACTTGTATTTTGGGTTTCTACAAGAACATGTTTACATGCTTTGATGTTCAAAAAACTATTTTTCTCATACGGTCTGTCTGAATATACTTGTATTCACCCCCTGAAACCCTTCGTTTTGGCGCCTGTCTCTTTAAGACCTCCCCCCGGAAAAGCCCGGTCTGCTCCGATTGGCTTGAAAGGAAAATATGGCGCACCTTTCCAAAGATAGTTCTCAGATGGGGGCCTGTGTATTCCAATGAGCATGCACATAGAGATGTTCCGATACCCGAGTACCAATCCGACACGCTAAAAACAAAAAAGTAAAATAGGTCAATTCTCTCTCTAATATCTAATATATATTGCTGTGAAAACAATCTCTTTCAAACTGTATTTATTAATGTTTCTCGGCAAAAACAAAATTTTACACAATTACATTTGAACACATCATAATAACGTTTTAATTTACTTGCGACCAATACTAATTTTTACCGAATGGATCTTGAAAGCACGATAATATTACTTAAACAACCTCCGTTAACGTTAGCTTTAACCTCCGTTATTTAGCAGAGCAGGACTGTGCTGCCCGCTGGCTGCTAACAGCTAACAGCGAACGTTAACCAGCTCTCCTCCTGACGATTTGTCGTTCACAATGTAGCATTATCAAGGAGAAAATAGAGTGCACAAGAGTGCTTAACCACAGGTCAGTAGTACTAGTTTGCACATGTGCAGTAGCGATCGGGCATGATGTACGGGTGGTGTAGCGAGAGACACGTGCCGTTATTGTTCCTGTGTAGTGTGAATATGCTGATAAATGATGTGACAACTTGGAATCTGATCGGTGCATAGACTCACGTACTCGCCGATAGCAGATCCAGCATTTTTGGCTGTATCAGAGGCATTACTGATACCGGTATCGGAGCAACTCTACTTGCATGTGACATAGGAAGGGGGAGCCAAATCTGATTGGCTCATTGAATGTCATGTTTTCTGATCCTACCCACAAAAGAACTGACTGGGTCCTCATATTTCACAGTTTGTGGGTTGGTAGACACTCCAGATACCCAAATGTATCTGAAAGAACTGAAAGAAGTGAGTTTTTCATGGCACGTCCCCTTTAAGGTTCCTGGACACATCATTCTTGCATTACGTTTCTCTGCAGAAGTGTCACTGTATCATTAATTATTACCGTCTCTTGCGGGCACAGTGTCTATATCAGTACACACACACATATTGTAAATAATTCATACAGACAGCATGTTAAGTCATGTGCGGCGAGCAGTCGCATCACTCCGCAGTAACTTTAACCACTGCACTTCATCCTCACGGCTCGCCAGTCACTTCCTCTCTTCCCACGGCTCAGTTTTAGATTTATTCCTAAATAACACACTCACTTTAACACACATGTGCCTCTCCAGGCCCTGCAGTCTCTGTCCCTGGCCGACTCGCGCCTGCGCTCTCGGGGCACCGTGCTGGTCAACGCTCTGGGCAGCAACACCTGCCTGAGAAAAGTGGACCTGAGCGGCAACAACATGGACGACATCGGAGCCAAGATGCTGAGCAAAGCCCTGCAGATCAACACCACGCTCAGGTGAGGGAAAAATAAATGTATAGAGAAAAAAAAAAAAATATATATATATATATATATATATATATATACACACTTTTTTATGACTTGCGCTCTTTATGGAGGTCTTTATTCAATGCAACTCACCATTTTTGCCCTGCAGGAGTGTGACATGGGATCGCAACAACACCTCCGCATCAGGGTTTCTAGATGTGGCCCGAGCACTCGAACAGTAAGGGCATTAAGAAAAAAACATTTTTATGTGCACGCTAGAGCGTCGGCAAATAAGAGGATATCTTGTATATCTTATGCAAAAACACTGTTATACATGCGATACCTTATATTATATGTTTACATTTGCAATGTGAGCTGAGCAAATTGCTGCGTTAACTGGTTCAGACTTTTCTTTAGGCTAAGGATGACATGGTTGCAAAGATCAAAGTATTACTCACTGGTTGCCGTGGCGTAGGAGGGATATTTTGGGATGAACTCTGTCCATTGGGGACATTAACTTTAGCCAACTTTAACCCGCTTTATTTTCTCTCCGTAGTTTGTTACCGTCTCCTTCAATAACTCGATCCTTTCTCTGTTTCCTCCTTTTTCTCTCTCAGTAATTTCATCTTGCAGTACATGCCTCTACCCTTAAGTGACATCAGCCAGGCGTACCGCAGCGCCCCAGAGAGGACAGAGCAAGCGCTGACCAAGGTTGTTCTCTACTATCTCCTAAATGCAGCTAAATCCTACACTTAGCGAGTCTAACTGTGTCCGACTGCTGTTTGGTGCTGAGCCGGTAGTGTACGGTGGGTTTATAGAGCCTTTTTGCAGTGAAAGTGACTACTGACTGAAACAATGACTGTATATAAGAAGTGGACATACAGTAGTCAATTTGACGTTACCCATTGGTTTGTGGACTGCAGTTCTGAAGCCTTGAGTTCTGCGATTTCGCCGTCGTTCGGAGATCTCGCGTTGAATCTACGTACATCGTCGAATACTCAGCCACCACATTGACCAGCTCTCCAACTCTCACTCACGTTTTCCACCGTTGACCGTTCTCCCAGCAACAAGTCACATGACACAATAACAAACAAAGGTAAAGAAAAAGGTTACCCCTAACCCTATGTTGTCAGACACTCATGATGACAATCTAATCCTGTCAGTAGCCAAAACGAGCCGTTTTAGTGGCATTAACGGTGAGGAGTTGCGACTACATTGCAGCCCGTTTAACGGCTGCCATCTGCAATTGTTGTCCATCAATACTGGACCAATTTCAAAGATTGTTGTCCCCCCCAATAGTCACTTAGACACAACAGCATGGGAAAATAGAGTTGAGGTTGAAAAATATTCAATTACCCGTTAAGATGCAGTTTGAAAACAGGGCCCAAAAATGTGAAATCTTAAAACGAAAAAACAGCCGCCTGTTCTCTGCATCCTTTCACTCTGCTTCGTTGCACTTTGGTTTCCTCAACAATCTGCTCTATTGCATCATCAACATGTCTTTTCTATCCGTCGTCCTTGTGTTTTTTCGCTGCCAGTTTTTATTACACTCTACTAACTCTCTCCGGCCTCTCCGCCCCGCACAGATCCAGCGCTCTCTGGTGAGGAACAACCAGACGCAGCGCTTCTCTCAGAGGCAGGCTCTGCGGCTGCATCAGGGCCTGGTCACGAGTACTGCCGAGCAGGTAGCACTCACCTTGGTGTACTGCATGTACAAGAGTGTTTATTGTGCGATTCTGCTCTCGTAACACCCGCCCCCCTCCTCCACCTGTCTGTTTCCAAGGTGATGGAGCGCCTCTGCGTGCGCGTCCAGCAGCAGGTGTGTGTGTTACGAGGCGCCGGCGAGATGGAGGAGATTCAAGCTGCTAAACAAGTGTTAAAAGAGGCCAGGAACTCCCGCGCTGTGAGTGATGCAGAAAAAGAACGTGTGAGCATAGTATTTGCATTACATTAACACGGAAATTTGAATCCTTTTTTGTTCCTTCGCAAGCTGTACCCGTCACTGTGTGAGCTGGCTCATGTGCTGTCCGTGGACGGGCCGGTGCGGCAGCGGCTGGACTCTCTGGCCGGTGAACTCGCCAAAGCTGCGGACAAAGAGCTTCAGGTAGATCCATCGGCCTCTTTCCACAACCGTGATTCATGGCGAGTTACTGATCGCAGGTGCTGCGTTGCAGGTGATCGTGGACTCCATGGTGTCGCTCTGCCGCGAGCTCTGCCCTTTGTCGTCCTCTGCGGCCGAGAGGTTGAGTCCTTCGCTCTCGTCCGTCTCCGAGCGCGTGTCCATCCCTCGCTCCGCCATCCGGACGGCTCTGATGGAAAGAGCAGCGCAGGACATCCACCGAGCCTTAGAGTAAGAGACGGCCGCAGGAACGGAAAAGCAGAGGGCAAACTGCAGTGAAGGATTTGGAATTTGATAAGTAGGTTATTGATTTCTGACTTTAACCTCTTCCCGTCCGTCTCTCCCTTTCTCCCCCAATCGTCTGCAGAGAAGTGAAGCTGTCGGTGGTTTCCTATCTCACCAACTCCATCGTGGACCAGATCCTGCAGGAGCTCTACGCCACCCATAAGACCCTGGTAGATACACTTCTTGTAAAATAGACATTGTGCGTCTGAGACAAAGTGATTGAGAGGGCGTCAAAGGGTTGACTGAAGAGCGTTGCTGTCTGTCTCAGACTCGACAGGTGTCTCTTCTTAAACGCTGGGAGGGGACGTGTGACGACGGGACGGGCTGGAGGTTCAACAGACACAGAGACTCTCTGGACATCACAGATGAGGAGCTCAGCACCAGCATAGTGAGTGGGAATATACAGACATCTTTCCATTTGTCCGCTGATACAGCGCGTTGCCACGTTTTTCACATTGTTGAGATTTGAACTCATCTAATGCCTCATGTCCACTGCAGGTTTTGGTACAAAGTGTTTTTCTCTATTTAGTTTTCCACTGCGGCGAGTAACCCCTCAGTGTAGGCGGGGCTTTAAGCTAATTGCCGTAGCGACGACATCATCTTCTGAATCCTTTCATTGGCAACCAAAAATCTGGGTCTAGTGAATAAAAAAACAAAAAAAAACTTGCGGTTGCTATTGATAGTAGTTTGGCTATTTAACTAGCTTGCCGTTTGTGCAGATTTGACCAATCAGTGGTCTGTATTGTTTTAACTCGACAGTACCGGGTACTATCAACAACTTTTGATAACGGAAAACCAATAAAAGAGCCAGCTGAGTTGAGTAGATGCAGTAGAAATGCGTTTGTATTCTGCCTGCAACCATCTCCGTGTGATGGCCAAAAGAATTTGAAAGAGCTTTGAAAGGATTTTGCCGGGGTATAATATTATCTTCTCCCACCTTGTATACATTTCAATATTGGAGTCACAAAACATCACATCTTCCAACTCCTGCCAAGACACCGAGGTAGCATTTGTGTGACTTTCTCAATTATTCTTATATAATCTAAACCCATTTCTGTCTGACTTGAACAGTTAAGTAGTTTATAGAGTTTTGCATTCCATTGTTTAATCGTGACAAGACGTTTGTCTTGCATCGATGAATATGTCGACAAAACTAGGGTCGCTCTCCACTTCTTTACCATGGAAATAAACTTCTCACCAAAATACAGTGATGGTTGGATGGAATGATGTATTTTCCTCTGGGTTCTGACATTTGAAACATTACATTGATTTTCTTGACAGAAGCACTGAAGGTCAAAATTTTAAAAGCCCTAAAACTCCACAGGAGATGTTTCAGCAACACTTGGATTGACGGTGTATTGTCAGTTACATTGTGCTTTGGCCTTTGGAAGTGTCTCATTGATTGGCTTGATTGAAGGTCTATAATTCCTACACTGTAAGTCCAACTGGCATTAAATCAGAATAAGGTTTATGGCCAAGTAGGTTTTATCTCACAAGGAATTTGAAGAGTCAGTCGGGGTCCCAGGCCTAGAAACATGAGGTTTTTGGTCCTGGTGGACTGCAGTTGGGAGGGTGGGAGTGGTCGGGCACATTTGCCCATCTGGCCATTCAATCACCTTCTCTGCAGAGCGAATGACTCGCTGCAGTCTGCCTTGTCCTTGGCAGTGGCAGCAGCATACCAGCTGGTGGAAGAGGAGGTGAGGATGGACTCGATTAAAACGGCACCACCATTGACTTTGGAAGGTTGACATTTTTTTCAGCTGCCGGAGGGAATCAAGTAATCTTTTTTTATAGTGTGCAAAAGGCCCGGTGACAATCAAGTGGTCCCCTTCTACAAAGTGCTCCAGTGTTGCTGCTGAAGTCTTACACAGAATCAATACACGACAAGATTTCATGGATGCAAGCCGAGGCAATCGACTAGACTTATATCGAGAAATCAACTTTGCTTTCTCTTTGACATATTTCACAATGATGTAATCCAGTTTTTCCTTCAGCTGAGAAGATTTTCTATAATCAAGTTATTCACATCGACCATTTGTACCATTATTCGTCTACCTTTTTATGTCCCAGATTGTGTTTGATGTTTTGCATCGGCTGTTTTTACATGTTCGACTTGTGACTGGATAAAACTGCACTGGTAGAAGCACCAACTGGCCTAAAGGAGAGCTCGTATCATTTGTGCTACTTGACTCGTCTCTTCTTCTGTGTCTTACTCTAATGCTATCCTTCAGCATCTCAGTATTTTTTTTCTCCTCCAAGGACACAATAGCCATTAAGAAGCGCAGCTCGAGAACGAGACGAATACGACCCGTCTCCACAAGGCTGAGTGAGTACTGCTTTATATCCTCCGCTCTTTCCTGTCTTTTCCCGTCTCTCTTAGGGCTCCATTAGTGTTTTGTTTTTTTCTGTTTCCTCTTCCCTGTCTCTCCATCTTAGAAGTCTGCTAATGGCTGTTTTGATCTGACCTGAACCAAGTCTGAGTCAGTACATCTCAGAGCGGTTGTTTAAAAATTGTCGACTCTGAAACAGAAACGATCGTCTCGTCGACTTTGCCTTTTCAGTTTTCTCGCCCTCACATCTTCTATGATCTTTCCACCTGCCATCAGGCCTGTGTGACGACTCCAGCTCCTCCCCGCCCCCCTCCATGCCATCGTACTCCTCGCCGCTGTCCCGCTCGGCATCCTGGGAGGGCCTGTCGGAGCTGCCAACGCAGGGCCTGCCACTCCATCATGTGACGCGGGTTCGGCCGAGGCCTCCGCGGAGGCACAAAGGAGGCCACATTCCTGCTGAGACTGTAAGGCGGGTTTGATCGTGGCACCTTTTGACACATAGGGTCTATAAAGTAATTTGAACTGTGTGCATTATTCCAGTATACTATACATCTATACATTCATCTATCCAACATGTCTATATATCCATCTATGCAACGTATCTATCCAACGTATGACATATCTATCCATCTATAATCCTCACATTTCCTAATGTTCTTGCCTGCTGGCAGTGACTGTATATATTACCTCTGAAAAAGACAAAGTGGATGGCTGCAATTGGATTATGCAATCTCACTGAAGCCAGTGTAATCCATTTGTTTTATTGCAGAATATTTACAAATGAAACCCAGTGCGAGTTAACTGACCTCTATTAAAAAGTGGTTGTGTGTGTGTGTGTGTGTGTGTGTGTGTGTGTGCAGCATTGCAGTGAAAATGGAGGAATAAGTCCTCTTGATGACGGACTCCCAGATTTCTATACTAAAAGAGTGCTCCCTGACAGGTAGGAGTTTCTCTCATCTCTTCGACAGAACATCCCCTCGATTTACATGTTTTAACTACCGATCGCATGTACATTAACCCTCGCGCATCCCTTTAAAAAAAGTTAAATAAAGTAAATAAATATTATTTTACACTTCCACTGAGTAAAATCTTCTAATTAACATCAGCCCTGATTATAACCACCAAATATTCATACATTTTCAGAATGTTAATCCTTCAAATGCCGGTTTGTTTAAATAATGCAACGGTTTTTTTAAATATTAAATAATTTTCTGTATACTTTGTGCCAGGGAGGTTTTTTTAATGTCAATGATTAGCAACAGCATTGATTTCGTTGCATTGAAACACTGCAGTGCTCCATAATACAGCAGTGATGCCCATAGTGGGAACGAGGAGAATGGCAACGTATTAGCCTCGTTGGACAAACGTGAGAAAATGGCTTTATCTGATGGGAAAGAGTAAAAACTACAATTTGGAAGATTGAGGTTTAAATGGGGATATTTTTGTCCTCTGGTCTGAGTGTCTGTATTTTGGCTACACAGTTTATTGTAGACAACATAGGAGCTGAAGTTGCACTTCCAAAATACATTTTAAAAAGCTCAAACCCTTGCCAAGATGTATGTAATTTGCATTAACACAGCCAAGAATGTCCCTATTGATGCTTAAAGGTTAAATTACTACTGCCCAGGTGTTTAGAATGAGTTCCTACTTTTCAAGCGATCATTAGTTTCCTTTCATTGTTTCCACACTTTGAAAATCTACTTACGGTCCTAAAACTCGCTGGAGATCTTGTAGGTAATTCACAGTGAGCATTTTGTCACGTTGAAGTTATTGTCGCATGATAACGCAGCTGTGAGCAGAAACTGCTTTGAGAATATCCGAGAGAGCTAGCTGCCAAACAACTTGATACAGTTAATACAAGAAGAAGACATGTTTATTTATCGATTGTCCTCTGGGTTTGATTGTCCAATAACACAGCTTGTGATTGAAACACTATTTTCATGGTTTACTGCAATCAATGGACACCTGTGGGGGAAATCATATTAAAATGTTTGTTGGACAATAAGAGGATTTTTCATCCATTGCTATATTCGCTCCTATGTGAGTGTATAACAAAAGGATTAATAACTTTCTCAGTAGCAAACCAAGAAGGTCACACAACAAAAGACACTAATATGAACAGACAAATTACACGATTGCAATGAAAGCAAGTGACTGTGAAAAGTGTAGCTTCAATGGAAACATGACAACGATGTAACCTTGGTTGGTACCTAAAGTGGCATGCCTACCAACAAGCTTCTACAAACCTAATAAATACCATCCGTTATATGAGGCTCTTTAGATTTGTAGTATACTGCAAGTGAGATATTATCACCAGAAACAAAAAGTTATTAAACACAACAGGAGAAAACATGAGATTGCATTTCTACAATTTTCATATTCCATCTTGATTCAATGACATTTTTAATTAACGCGATACCCGTGATCACATCCACACAGTCCAACAGCCCTGCTGGGGCTCTGACAGCTTCTCCGGCGAGGCTTCCTTTTAATTGGCTCATGTTGAGGTTATTATAATTCAAGAAGGTTGTGTTTCTCTGACCAGTGTGTTGTTTGTCTTTGAAGTGCTCTCGTGGCGATGTTCAGCTTGTTTAGCACATCCTGCAGGCGGCTCTGAGCCAATTGAATCTGCTGTCCGTCATCTTTGTTCCATCATAACATAAATTTCGCTCTTTGATGATTAGAGGAGCAGGCGCTGGCTGTTTGGAGCGTTTGGGGATGAGTTGCATGTTGTTGATCAAAGGGGTCTGAGATTCAGGAAGGAGAGGTGATTTTTTTTTTTTTTGTTTTTATACACAGATCAAAGGAGGATATTAGCTTTTTTGTCATGATTTTGTTAAATATGTGACGGATCTGCTTTGGAAATGAAAAGGAAAAGTTTTTAAAGTTTGTTCCTACATCAATCGTGCAAATTAAGCTAAATTGAAAATGAATGTGGTAAAACATGCAGACAAAAGGCAGCGTGGGTGACTGCGATGAGTTCATTGACCTAACAGAGATGACCGGACTTTATGTGCGACGCTCAACCTCTCTCCCCTCTTTCAGCCAGCTCTCCTCTCTGCACAAAGCCCACTCGCTGCGGAGGAAGACGAGGAGAAACATGCTGGCCATCTTCGGTTTCCGGAAGAACCGCAGCCAAACGCTGTCCAATCAGGGGCCGGAGTCTGAGGCGGAGGTTTACGGAGACGGGTGTCACTTTGTTGCTACAGCACCCTCAGGGTTCGTGCGTGCACAAACACCACACCGACACACCAATTTAGAAAAGAATGGCCTTGAAAACACAACTCAATGCCCACGGGGTGCATTAGATTACAGGTTCTCAGAGTGGGAGCTGAATGGGGGCGTGAGGCACGTCAGCAGATAAGATTTGCGTGACAATTCTAAACTCCTTTTCAAAAGATATAAATCAGCCGAATCTGAATGTAGATGCATGATGCACATATTTTTAGATTCAGTGTGACTCACACTTCCTGAGGATATCATTATCTCCGATCCCATTGTGCAGCACACTTGCATAAATCAGCTTAGAAATCATAGGAAATAAAGACACTCCTTTTAATTTCAGAACTTGCCTGAAAAGTCAGTTTTTTTTAGATTTCTTCAGTATCAAAGTACTCCACTGATACCTCTATATATCCATGGGAACACTGCAACAAGAATCTGATAATAGCTGATTCGGCATACTTTTTAATGGTGCCAATTTGCTAAAAATGTTGGCGTGAACGATGGGCCTACAGTAGATAGATAACAATACACATTTTCTTTCCATATTCTACCGTCAGCAGCACCGAACTTCATAAATACCACGACAAACATCGCTCCAAATCTCCTTCATTTCTTTGTTGATACGAGAAATGGCTGATAGCTGCCAAAGTGCAGGCGGGCTGATACCAGCGAGTGTACACAGACGTAGACGACAGCCGGCGGCTCAGATTCCAGTCAGCCAAGTGACTACAGATGAGCTGTCGCATGTCAAATACGGATTAGGAGAGCAAGATGGCTGATTTCTGCCAGCAAAAAGATACTTCTTAATCACACTGTTCTCAGAGCTAACTTCATTCTGTATTTTGAATCTTTGGAAATATCAGTTTTTCCTGCAGCCCTAACATCTTCAGTGTCTCCTAACTTTTAGGACAGCCACAGAGAACGTTTACACTCTCCTTCAGCCTCCGAGGTCCGCTGCCAGAGCTGGATCTCCCGGCGAAGGGGCTGATGGGAAAAATAATGACCACCAGGGGACAAATACTCTCGTTTTGAGTCCGCCGCCAGTGCCGGTCCTCCCTCTCTCGGGCGCCGGAGGAAGCAAACACCCTTTTTATTCTCCCAGAGAGGTAAAGTCAGTGGGACCCGCCCAACCCTGTCCCCCAACAGTGACGTTCCCATACAACAAAAAAAACTGCCCCCTAATTTATGTTTCATTGGACACACATTTTTTCCTGGATTACAGTTTGACAGTTTGAAACACTTGGTTAACAATGTCAATTTAAACACACAAAAAAAGCTGCAAAACTACTTAGTTAGGTTGAGGCAACAAAAGTACTTTTGTTTCACACGGGACGTCCTGTGTATTTTGAGCCATCCACCACCCCGACCTCCTGCCTAAGCGGACTTCCTTCCTTCTTTTGAAACTTATTTGTGAAACGTCAAAAGCAAACGTGATCCAAGACAAAATATGTTTCCTGCAAAATGAAATTCGCGATCACGTTTCATTGTATGGGATGTGAGGTTTAGGACACACGTCTGGACCTGCCACAAGTATTCACTGTTACTAGAAGTTTTCCTCGGGGTGCGATCTTCTCTTTTGCCTCTTCTTGTTGTGTTTCAGCAGAAATCAGAAGTGGATGCTGTGTTTGAACATCCGTTAGAGGCGGACAAGTACTGGGTGGATGACAAACAAAGGAGTACGGTGGTTCTGCATTCAGACAAGCCGTGGCTGGAAGCGAGGCCGACCGACCAGCACGCAGAGAAACTGCGGTTTGAAAGAACTGTTGGAGAGCCGAGGACGGCGGAGAGACAGACAGACCGGTTGTGGACTGAGAGCAGACACCCGGACAGACACATGGACAGACAGTGGACTGTGGACAGACACACCCAACGGCAGATCGACAGAAAGATAGAAAGACAGTGGATGGGCGGCAGGCAGATAGACAGGTCGTGGTCGGAACACAGGCCGATGGACACTCAACAGGTGGACAATCAGTGGACGGAGAGCAGACAAGCGAGCAGGAAGTCGGAGAGACAAGTGCAGACGCTTCATTTGGCTCAAAGGCCGCTGCCTCCGTACCCGTCGGACAGGACGCCCTCGCCCAAACAGGAAACGGATCCTCTGAAGAGCGCCGAGGCGGCGGCTGCAGACTGGCATCAGCCGGACGCCCAGGGGGACAGACAAATGTGTCCCGACGCCAGCGGAGGGTTTACGGAGGGATGGAGGAGCAGTGTTGGAGGAGGACGAGCTGCTCCCTGTGCATCTAAACCCGATCCCCCGCCGCAAAGCAGCAAACCCAGCATGTCCAAACTGAGGCAGAGACATCGTCTCGAGAGCTTAGACGCTCTACCAGGTACCTCACTTTGGAAAGGACGTCTCAGCTTTTGTAAAAAAAGAGGTTTTAGCTGCCAAGGTGGCCACAGACCTACATGCGGGTGACGGTGATTTATTTTTGATTCGTAGGTACAGAGGAGGAGGAGGAAGGAGATGTAGAGAAGGATCCTGGAAAGACGGAAAAGAAAGAGAGAGAAAAAAGAAGAGACTCGGAGGGTCATCCTCCTCCGATCCCAGAAAAGGTGTGCATTTAAAAGCCATGCATGGGTCTGTCTGTCATATACACACACACACACACACACACACACACATACATACACACACACACACACACACACACAGACATATACATACACATAGACATATACATACACATAGACATATACATACACATAGACATAGACACAGACATATACAGACACAGACATATACAGACACAGACATATACATACACACAGACATATACATACACACACACGCATACATACACACACACGCATATAGACACATACATACACACAGAACTATACATACACACAGACATAGACATATACACACACACAGACATATACATACACACAGACATATACATACACACAGACATATACATACATATAGACATATACATACATACATATAGACATACATACATACACATACATATATATATATATCTCTAAGTACATCAATGGTTACTGTAAATCTACAGAGAATATGCCGATTGCAATAATTGTCTTTTTGATTTGTTATGTTTTCTTCTGGTCCACAACAAACAGCCAAAGACGTCCTCATATGGGATTTTTCCAAAAGAATCAGCCAATGAGAGGAGCTTACCTCCTCCTCCTGTGCCACCTCCAGTTCACAAGCCCGTGCACGGATTACCAGACAGAGCTGCAAGTCAAGGTAACTAATTATGAGAAGAGAAAATGTTTTCAGCAACTGCCTGACTTTGACATCACAGTACACGTTGTGCTTTTTGTTCAAAATCTTATTTGGTAATATCAAGGTGCAGATGAACAGCTCAACTTGCAGAAAACTTTAAATGGACCATAATTTAGTCAATGAACATCACGTTATTGAAGGAGAATTGAAACTGAGATTGGGACGGGCCGTTATCATACAGCGTTCGTAGCTTTACCTATGAATAACGAATGCGCTGTAGTTCAAGAAGTCAACGTTGATTTATTTGTCATGTAACTTTGGTACTTCAGTAACGGCACTTCGGTCATTATTTCGAATCCAAACCACGATCTATTGCCTAAACCTAACTAAGTTGTTTCCCGTGAAGATAGAAGTTTATTTTGAAAAGACCATTTGCTTGTAACAAATGGACATTGAGACGTGTTGAATAACTTTTCGTACGACGTCATAAGAACCGCAGTATGAGGATACGTTGACTGAGACCATAAACTCATGTTTACAATGTTTACTGAGGTAATAAATCAAGAGAGAAGTAGAGTCATTTTCTCATAGACTTCTATACAACCAGAGGAGTCGCCCCCTGGTGGACACTAGAGATAATGCAGGTTATAGACACTTAAACTGTCATTGGCTTCACTTTTCAGAACCGGAGGGCCCGCCTTTAAAATATCTAATACTTGTGTTCCTCATTACATGTAAACTAATTAGTCTTTCGTACCTGTTCAGGTGAAGAAGGACTGCGACCTCAGGCACCGATGAAACCACAGAGAAACAGAAAGGCCGTGTCTTGTGACGCAGGTGCAACTCGTCTTTTCTCCATCACAGTATACACAATTATTAATCAATTAACAAGTTTCTACACGGTGTTATATATTAACGTTGGGTATTTATGTATATACGTTTATCTGTGTGTAACGCGTCTGTATCTAACTGTTCATTTGTGTTTTTTTGTCCTCACTGAACTCAGGCACTGACAGGGAAAGCCCTAATAACGTTGAGAAGCCCCCAAATCGCAAACCCCCCGTGAAAAAACCTAGACTACCCCAAAACAGAAATAAGTCACTGGAGTTGTCTGGTACACGTCTCTGTATTTATTTATATACGTGTGTGTGTGTGTGTGTGTGTGTGTGTGTGTGTGTGTGTGTGTGGCAGATGTTACCAAGTGTGAGTCAAGTGGTAATAAAACACCACAATATGTGTTGCTGTTAAGGAACATGATCGTTAAATTGCAAAACAACGATAATTCAGCGGACTCTTTATTGTACATTTCTATATGTTGTGACCTGATACTTGTATTGATCAACCACAGATCAGATAGATATAGATAGATAGATAGATAGATAGATAGATAGATAGATAGATAGATAGATAGATAGATAGATAGATATATATTTTGTTTGATAATAGTCCCTGCCAATGATCCGTTTCCTGTCTTCTATTTCACAGACAGCCTCGACTCAGCCTCTGGTCACAGCGAGCTGTTGTGATGCCGGGAAAAAAATAATTCACCCCAACGCCGTCCGGCCGAAGCGTTTTCATGACACCTGTGGAACATTTCATTTCAACGAGGGAAACAAAGAAGAAAAAAAAAAAACATACGAGGAGGGGAGAGCCAGACAGACATCATAAAGCATCAATAACTCGCTTCTGTTGAAACGCTCACTTTCCTTAAAGGAATAGTTAGAATGTTGATGTGTGTGTGTATGAGGTTCTCCTCCACAGTCAGGGTTCTACTGCAGTAGATGAGTTGATAGAAACAGACAGGAGAACCAGCAC
>NW_022280072.1:2545576-2553076 GCF_004355925.1 Anarrhichthys ocellatus
GCCCCCTGGTGGACACTAGAGAGAATGCAGGTTTAACACATGAAGCAAAGGCATCACTCGGCAGAACCGAGGTTGCCGCCTGTTTTTTGCAACATTGTTAAGGTAGTTGTTTACTTACGGTAGTTACGTTACTTAGCTACGTTATGTTGTTACAGTTGTTATTTTAAACACAAACCTTTTCTAACATTAGCCATAACCTTAACATGTTTTTGTTGCCGAAACCTAACCGATCGTTTCATAACTTTAACTACGTGTCATTGTACGTTTCTGAAAGCATCACACGAAGATGAAAACGTATTTTCGGTTTAGACATATTGCGCGGTTTGCAGAAACACACCATAATCCGTTTAGTGGCAAACTTCAGCAAAGGATTAAACACCTAAATGACCGAATTAACCTCCAGCAGCACTCACAGACCTGGCATTGACCAAATGGCAGTGATATGATCACGATTAAGTGCGTTCATTGATCTGAGGTGGGGATAGACAGTTGAGGCTGGGTGAGGTAATAGCAGGGGTACGGACAGCTTATGTCTACATTACAGATGGTTTATGAACGCACGGGTATCTGTTAATCTGACACTAGTTTCTGGGGGAGAATCAGCGCTAATCCTATGACCAGCCCGATTAGTCCACTCACAATGAGACCACGCGAGTAAACAAACTTAACGCACAGACACAAATAACAAAGACAGACTGCCATGAAAAATCGATAAAAGACAGTAAATAGTAAGAGGTATGAAATGCGTAACCTTGTAGCTACACAAGCTCAAAGTCAGACTTCAATGGGCCGTTTAAAGTTTAGCAGTTGAAGTGATGGATTAGATGTTACAAAAACACTGAGATTAGAAGCAGCCAGGAGAAGGGGGAGCGACGGAAGGTATATGATAAACAAATGCTTTACTTCGGAGATGAAGACGATGTAACAGAATGTGTCTGGGTGTATGAAAACATCACAGCATGTTTGTTTACTTCATAAATGATATCTTAAAATCAATTAGAAGAGTAATTTGTGAGTTTTTATGGACACATTAGAACAACCAGCAGAAACATTTACAGTATGAGTGCTAAAGATACAGTGTACTGTGTACAGCATACAGGAGGTTGATGGACGCCGCTAATGCTTCGCTTCACAGAAGACATTTTGCCAAAAATGACAGAAATCGATGATGGCTGGATTCCATTTAGCTGGTTCAGTTTAAAGGCAGGGTTGGTCATCTTAAAACCAGTACGAGTACCCTAGATTTAAAAATTATCAAACTGAAAAACTCAGGCCTCCTTCCAAAGTTACTCCACCAAAATTATAAATTTGAACGTAAACAATGAACATGGATATTGTTGCTACTCGCAGCTGACTTCTTGGGCCCTAGCCCTATTTTTAGTCGCCCCCTGGTGGACATTAGAGAGAATGCAGGTTTTAGGCAGTTCTTCAATGGCTTCACTCGGCAGAACCGGACACACAGCTAAGCCACTCCCATAGTTCCTCAATGGACACTGATTGGTCTGAACCGCTGGACATAAACACATTACTTGAAACCTGACAAGATGGATTTTTTTTTTTTTTTTTTTTTTTTGTTGTTTTTTTTAAATCGGGGTCACACTAGCACCAACAGACAAAAAAACAGAATATCAAGACTCAGGGCAGATAGAATACAAGGTCTTACTTGTAAGCAGGGGTTTGGTACACAGGACATCAGTCCACAGTAGGCAAAATTATCCCAAAACGCAAAGGTGGAGTCAAAATACACTGAAGCAAGGTCTAAATGACACTAGACATGAGGTCTATAACACTGGAAATAAACGAGGAAAATGTGGAACGCTAAACTGTGAAAAGCTAAGACCAACTGGCAACAGAGAAGAGGAGCTCAAAGACCAACTACACAGGGAAGGAAGGGCAATGAGGGACAGGTGAAACCAATCAGGTTAGGATAGGTGATCAAACAGGCAGGAAACACACACAAGGGCAGGAAGTGAAGCATGTGAATCGAGAGACAAGGTGAGTATTTCAAAATAAAACAGGTAACACTTAACTCTAACGTAGGAGCTGAGCAGATCACAACAAATGTGAGGGAACCGATATATATGTTTAATTTGGGTGAACTAACCCTTTACAGTAAATGTTCTTCCAGTGTTTGCATTGTTTTCTTTCTACCCCTTTATCACTCAAACTTTTTCACCAATTCCATTAAAGTTTTGTCATTTATTATCATTATCATTAGATAAATCAAACTATCAAAATATGTTTTTTGTCTTAAGGCTTTTACACACTGTTTTCTTACGTTAGCAAGTTTGAACGTCAATATATTGTTTTTGAAAGGTTGTTTTTTTCATGAATACTTTCACATGGAGCAGGAATTTTACTCAAAAGCAACAGACTTTATTTCTCGGAACAAAATTAAACAAATCAACCAATCACATTGTGCGGAACGAGTTGAGTTACACCTTTAATAGAAAACAACAACATGGAGGTTTTGTAGTCTGAACCAAGACGGCAAACTTTATTACTCCTTTCAACCTTGACAACCAGACGAGATTCGATCCTTCCGTTTTTACCTTTCACAATAAAAGCCCGAAACGTTTTATATTCGTGGGTGAGAATTTAGCATTTTCGTGCAGTTCATCCGTCATTATTTGTCAATATTTGCTGTGTGTGTGTGTGTGTGTGTGTGTAGAGAGTGAAGGAGACGGATCCTCAGAGCGAGGGAGTTAGGGAGGGGGTCTTGAGGTGAGACGCGTAATCCTGTTGCTTGTATCAGAGTTAGCGGGGATTAGGACATGTATCTGTGGGATAAGGCCGAGGTAGAGGGACAACTACCATCTGTCCAAACAGTCCAGGCCTGTCCTCAACTCTGTCACTCTCTCACCCTCTGTCCTGTCCCTTAAAATCTGCTTCAGTGTCCTCCTGAGTTTCTCCCGTTTCGTGACCCCACGTTGCCCTTAGAGCCTCTCAGAGGGTAAAAGCTGGAGGACATGAAACCGGGTTTACAAGGTGTTTGGGCAATGATATGAGATGCTCCAGCTTCAAGGATCCAATTCACCCAAATCACCATCTACCAAATCACTATCTGCGTGTTTTTTTCACACGCAGATAGTTGAGGTTTTATCAGTTGAGGTTTTGAGATATCTGCCTTTGAAGTTTCTGCTGTGAAGTGAATTTAACGGAGGAGGAAGTGATCTAGTTTATGGTGCTCACAGCATTTAAAAATAATATTTAAAAACCTGGCTACTCTGGATAATTGATAGGCCACTTATATCTCTCTACCTCCATATAAATATATTCAGACTTTGCTGCTGTAAAAACATCACGATGGACTATTTCCTGAACGGGGACATTAACTTCCTGGAGTCTCCGCTGGTTGCCTGTGACGACATGACACCTTGAAGAAAAACATTACACACTTCCCAAAACTATTCCCTTTAAAATCTAGCTGATGGCCAGCGCTAAAAGGGCCTAAAATCTTTCCCATTTAGTCGTGTTTTCATTCAATTGTGAAGCGAATTTTAAGCAAACTTTCGAAAATGTCGTGAATAGGAAATGCGAATTCCGAGCGGTGACGTAAAACAGTAGAATCCATTTGGATTTTCCGAATTAGGATTTATTCCGAATATAGCATTTTGCAATGAAGACATATGGGATATGTCGACATTATTCTGGTTTTAGGAGCATTCTTTGGACATGTATACAGCACATTTAGAATTCTCAATTTGCGTTTTTACTGCAGTTTGCAGCCGATCTGTGCGTTGCACACAAACCAACTATAGCCAACAGTTTGCAAGGGTGGAGTGGAGATGCAAACAAAAGCCCACATTTCTGGTCAGAAGGAGAAACACACATACTTTTAAAAAATATGAAAGACTTGAACAGCAACAGGTTTTTGGATCGGCGCAAAAACATCGAAACGCCGACCTTTTCATGGTGGTTGAAGGAATGAGAGTCCACCAGTGGTGAAAAACTTAAGAAAAGAACCCATATTTGAATTGTTATATTTACGGCTGCATGCAAACAGGAATATTAATGGATATTCATTTTTCATGAGACATGTAGGAATATTACTTTTTTCGAATGAGGGCAAAAACTGCAATATTTTGTGCATGTAAACATAGTCAGTGTGTATTTTTCTTTACTGGACGCAGTAACTTCCTATCTACACACATTTCCCAAAATGTTAAACTATCCCTTTAAAATGTAATATCCCACCAACAACCGCTGCCCAAAGATACAAAAGTGCTTCCAGAAACATGAGCACAGGGCATTTGTGGGAATGCTTGTAAAGTTAAATTAAAATAAAGGAAATACACAACCTGCAATCAGAAAACAACCACTACAGCATCTACTCACTACTGCTACCTCTACACCATTACGATAATCACAGTGCGGGATCCTAACGGGCTAATTACTTAAATACGCCTCTGGAAATGGAGAGCTTTGAACGGTAGAATGTCGTCCCACCTGAATGTGAGGCGCACTGAGAAGCATCTAAGGGGCTATGGGGGACAAATGTGTGTGTGTGTGTGTGTGTGTGTGTGTGTGTGTGTGCGTGTGTGTGTGCACGGCTGCAGATGCAGGAGGGCTGGTGGTGCGTTCGGCATGAAGCATGAGGTAAGTTCCTCTGTGTCTCTCCCCTCTCTTTGTCCCTCACCCTCATGGGAGGCCCTGTTGGTTTAGCGGCTAAGCTTCGCCCGGAAACACAAATGATGGACAGATAGAGAGGTTAAAAAAAAAGAAAGAGCGGACGGGAACCTGAAAGAAGAGTGGAGAAACTGTAATAATAGTTGTCATATTTTCCTCATTCTTTCATATATTCTCTACTCGTCATAGATCCTAATTTAATTTGTTGTCAAACTGCAGTAAAATCCTGCTTATGAGCCGTTTCCATGAGTCAGCGTGTCTGGTTGCCTTAAAAAGGTTTTGTTTACTGTCCAAATCAGATTTGTGTCAGCGATATTAACTCACTGATTCCTTAACGAGACGCCATTAAGGCACAGAGAGACTCCGGATTAACAAGTTTAGCTTGTAAGGAGCATCGAGAGACGCTAGTTGTGCGTTCCTCTGCTCGTCGACAGACTTAACAAAAAAAAAAAACTGAGTTAATTCACAGTTTTTGAGCCTAACTGCAAAAGACGGTGCAGCGTTGAGACACAGGGGGCTAATTTGTGAGAAGAAAAACAAACCCCTTTGGTGGAAATATTGAAATCTGAAAAGGTTATTTACACTGCTGTTTACTGATGTTGTAGGTACAACAATGGTGTCAGTGAACAATACTTTTGATTGAGATTTCAAAACTACATCCCCGATAGATGAGAATAAATACAGTGAAAGCACAGTTGTACTGCTTTAAAGGAGAGAAACGTCAGCTGCACGTATGACAGCAAAATACTGCTTTATTAAACCCCCAAAAAGTGTCTCATAGACTTCTATACAACCAGAGCACTGAAAATGATGACACTTTTTTCAAATAATGAAATACAGTTATCTACATTAGACACGCCATTCAAAAGTAAGAACCTGTGTTGTTTGCTTTTGTGTCACTGAGGACGAAAATAATTCCAATTAAAAGTCAAGTGGGATCCTTTTATCGTGGTGGACACAGAAATGAAATGGAACCATGTGACTTAAGCAACAGTCACAGCAAGTAAAGTATTTAATATTCAAAAAGACCTGTTATGTTGGGGGGAGGGGAGGTGGGTGGTAAATGGGCTCGTACTTGTATAGAGCTTTTTCTAGTCTTTCGTCCACTCAAAGCGCTTTTACACGACACATCGTTCACCCGTTCACGAGGATTCATCCTCCGATCGAAGGACGACACAGTCTTGTCAAGACTTTCAACCACGACACCAGTGTTGTGGTGTTTATGGTTGTGGTTTTGTTGCCTTAATTTAACTGTACCTAGTTATTTTAGGCCAAACCATGTTTTTCCAAAACCCAAACAAAGTGGTTTTGTTAGGCATTCAGGGCATTTCAAAAACCAGAGATTGAACACTACGAATAGGATGCAGGTTTTTTGCAGCTCTTTGGTGGGCATTTGTGGAGAGAGAGTTAGAGTGGTAATTGATGGAGAGCAGAGCTTCAATCCGACACCACGCTGCTGGAGACGCGGGGCCATATTGCTGGACCCGCTGGAGGGAAGGGAGGCACGGGAGAACCAGAACCAGGACTGAGCGGGGACTGTCAGATCCTGCTGCAGTAAAGTCAGAGGTTTCCTAAAGGGAGTCTGGTGCTCAGGAACACTACCACTTTAGTCCACAGGGACCGCCAAAATCAACACAAAATGAAAGTTCCTCTAGTAGCTTTAAGTAAAAGCAGAAATACTATAGTGTAAAAATACTACGTTAAATATCCTGCATTCAAAATATCATTAAGAGAAAAGTACTATGAGCAAAATGTACTGCGAGTGTTATATTATTTGTATTAAGTTGCATTACTGGATATAATCACTTAATGCAGGTTGTCAATGTAGAGTCATTTGATTGGTTTAATGGTCAAGTATTACATTTAAAATGCTCATCATATACAGTACAGTAGATCAAATTAAAATACTCAAGTAAAAGCACCTCACAATTGTTCTTGAACAGTAAGTAGAGTAAATGTATTTAGTTACATTCAACCAATGCTAGATATAAACTCAATCAAGGAAATAAGCCTTTGTTTCCTGGTTTTATTCTGGTGTCCCAGCCTGTATATTTTGTGGACATCACTTGTTCAGTAGCCGTTAGCGTCCACTGTGAGGCAGTACGGAGTCTACAGTCCAACGTATGTCATCAAGTGTCAAGAACAACTTTAGTTTTCCTCTCTGTCTGACTCTCAGGATGACAAACTGAATCTGAGCGGACGTCATGGCGCATTGTTGTGAGCAGACGAGTGTGTAAAAACTGAGCATGTGTGTTACAATTGAGATGATTTAGCATTTGATGAAATACCTGTGTGTACGTGTGTGTACGTGTGTGTGTACGTGTGTGTGTGTGTGTGTGTGCGTGTGTGATTCCATAACCATGAAGCGAGAGCAAATGGCTCTCATGGTAGTTGTTCTTGTGAGATATTTTTGCTTAATGTCTTGAGCAGTGATAGGCTGATAGAAGGTAACAAGGTACGAATAGGAGCAATAAAAAAAGCATTAATGGGCGTTTTTAATGGACTATAAATTAGCAGCTATTAGAGATTATTTAATTTAATACTGCACCAAAAAATTAATAATCCATCAAAATAGATATTGTTGCTTATCACTGACATATGACTGACTGACTCACTGTGAAGAAATAAAAAATAATAATTCTGCTGAGCATTTTATACGGAATGTGTTTTTTCATTAAAACGTAGTCGCATCATCTCAAAACCTGGCGTTTAAAGGGTTAAACTTCTGAAAATGAATGAATATTTGGTAATTATGATCAGGACTGATGTTGGTTAAAACAATTAACTCGGTCAAAGTGTAAAATAATATTGATATATCGTATCATTTAACTAAAGGAGTGTTTTTTCCTAAATCTGAGCAAAAAATAAAGC
>NW_022280072.1:2556047-2573427 GCF_004355925.1 Anarrhichthys ocellatus
GTGTGTGTGTGTGTGTGTGTGTGTGTGTGTGTGTGTGTGTGTGTGTGATTGCAATAACCTGCAATCATTTCTACATGGAGATCAATTCAAACACTTGGCAAGCGGAAGATGAGAGATTTTTCTTTTGTGTTTTATTTTTAATCACATAGCAGATTAGATATTCATTTAATTCTCCCTTTTACTGATTGGATTCATTGTAACGATTCATTGTTTGTCGCTTTAAATGAAGCGCTTGTTGAACAAATTCTTAAACGTTTAGCGATCTCAAGAAGTTCTGGTTTGTCTGTAAGCGTTGCAAACTTTTGCACGTGTTAGTAAGTGTGCATGCGTTTAGTCCTTTAACTGTGTGTATAATGTGGGGGGGGGGGGGGGGGGGGGGGGGGGGGGGGGGGTCGGGTAGATTAGTGTCTTAATATAACAAACAAACAGACTCGCAGAGTCACAGCGTCTAAGTTCACGTTGAACAAACTCAGAATAAACTTTTTGTCTACGCATTTATCGCACCATCATGTTTGAAACTGAGCTGTGAGGAGACGACTGAGATGTTGAACTGGTTTTGATTTTGATGGTTTATTTTGTATAATAATCCATAAAACATGAGATGATCTCATTAAACAAATGTTATAAATTAAAAAAAATGGGTACCACTTTCTTATAAGGCTTATTAATAAAATGCAATTAATGGCTTGATTAATGGTTAGTAAATAATTTACTTCATAGATCAGTTATAAGCCATTTGCTTTTAGCTAGCCCTTTAATTCATTATAGGGACTTAATACACTAACTTACTGTAATAAATGAATGTTAATATGTTGTTAATCTTTTTTAACCTTTATTTAACCAGGATAGTCCCATTGAGACTTTGAATCTCTTTTACAAGGGGTTCCGGGTCAAGACGGCAAGTTTCACTACATAAAGACAGAGAACAGATTTGAAAAACAGTAAGAAGTTAAAAACAGCAGAAAAATGTTTTATTTTAATTACATACAAGAGACGATAGACTTAAAACAGACCAGCAAATTGCGTCAATCAATTCAAAACCTTGCATGCTTAAATTATGCATTTTATATATGTATATATTTTGATGGTCTAACAGTATATTTAAGGGGGCTTTCTGATGGATTTAAGAGTCAGCTGAAAGGGCAAAGCAGGTATAAAGCTAGAGGAGGATTTTACACAACCTGGCAACCAGAAAGTTGTTCTTATTAAAGGCGTTAGTGAAGGATTAAAGGGGAATTAAACATATCACATGCATTAGCTGCTATACTAGCATAAGACACTCAAATCTCCAACTGAACTGGCTGGGGTTAAGTTGCATTGTGGGTAATGTAGGTGGCAGGTGGAAAACGAATATGAAGAAGAATGCGAATGGAATTTTTAAAAAAGACAACACTGGTTCGGCTGTTTTGATTTTGTCCATCCAGAAGCTGACAATCCTATGATAAATCCGTGTAGTACTCTTTTAATACCACTTAATAAAGCCATTGTTTACAGCTTATAAGCCCTTTATAAAGGGTTCCTATAAGAAAGTGGTACCCAAAATGCTTTATAATAACTTTTTATATATATATATTTATACCTGGAAAACTTGTAACACTATTCCTGTCTCTTGTCCCTGTATCTCAAACCCCCTTTTTGTCTTTCTTCCTTCAGGACAAGAGAGACAGAGACAAGGACACGGGGACGTACAGTTTCTCACGGGGAAACTCACCCACCAGTCTACTTCCTGTCATCACTGCAGCGGTCTATGAGCTGCACTGAGGCAGAGGACTGGACTTTCCAACCATCCTGACACACACAGAAAAAAAGAAAAACAATCTTGTTGAAGCTCCCAGCAGCAGCAGACACCATGTCCTCTCCTTCCCTCCCCATGCCCTCCCTCCCCCCCAGCCCTCTCGCCATGGAGTACCTAAACGACTTTGACCTCCTCAAGTTTGAGGTGAAACCGGACACTCCTCCGCTCCCTCCCCTGTGCGTGTACCCCAAATCTGGCCTCCCGCACGACCCCTCCAGCTCCCCGTACATCGGCCACCCTCCGCAGGACTCCAGCTTGAGCTCGAGCCCTTACAACTCGCTGCCGCCCTCGCCGACACTCAGCGACGCCCACCCGCCACCCTCGGGCTCCTCCTCCCTCTCATCGTCGTCCTCCTCCATCTCCTTCCCGCTGTCCATCCCCAACAGCTTCACTTCGGGCATCAGCTCCGGCTCTCAGGGGAACGTGGAGGGCAGCCCGTCCCACGGCGGGCCTCAGGGTCCCACCCCGGCCTCGCTGGAGGACCTGATCTGGTTGGCAGCGCTGCAGCAGCAGTTTGGCGGCGAGGTGGCGGGGCCCGCCACATTGCTAGGGGCCTTGGGAGGAGTGCCAGAGCGAGGGGACAGAGAGAGGGGGCCGGTCAACGGCTTCCTGGGCTGCGAGGACGCAGTGGAGGCTTTGCTGAACTCGGCTGCTGCAGCTGTCAGCTCGCAGGTAAAACAATGCGTCATCTCTGCTTCATTAATTCTTCTCTCTCACACAGAATGTATCTTCTCCACGCTGCCTCCTCTTCATCATCTCCACTCTCTTTCTCTCTACAGTTTCCAGGTCTTTCCCAGAGTTCGAGCAGCAACCTGGGAGACTCCAGCAGCGACAGCGGCGCCGACATCTCCTGCCCCAAAGGTGCGGACATGTGCCATCGCCCGCTTGTCTTCCTCTCCTCCGGCACTCCATCGCTCCCCAACGCCGGCCTCGCCTCGGCCCCTTACCCACAAGCCCTCAGCCCCCAGGGGCGCCTTCATCACCACCAGCATCACCATCACCACCCGCACCACCCCATGCATGGCAGTCATCACCATCACCATCATCACCACCCACAAATGAATCAGGTACACACTCATCGATCCGTGATTAAACGACGATGACGCTCCAACAGGAGGAGGCGTTCATCAGTAAAACGCAGGAGAGGTGAAAGAATTGAACGGTGACACGTTGTCACCTTCGAGGGCTGAGCGGCTGGAGAGAGGGATCGTGCAGTGAAGGATTAAGATTAGGACATTAGAACATGGTTATTAATGTCTGTGTACATCTGAAGCGTCGCTTTAAGGATCGCTCTCTGCATGGCAACAATTGGAGAAGATAAATCTTTGTTGCGGCGCAAAGTCTTGATTTCCCATGACAAAACATACGTTTATCTGTCAGAATATGCCCTCACACCCCATTTTAACCATTCATAAGCACCAAATAAACATTTAATACATGCTTTATAATGCACTATAAAGTAGTTATAATCGTGTATAAGGACATCGTTAAGTGTTAATGTGTGGTATTTGTCAGCAATTATGACTTCTCCTATAAATAAATATTTTATATTATTAACTATGTTTTCATATATTATCCGTGGTGTCCACAGCGCGAGTTATAGATGTTGACAAATGCTGCAGCTTATGACTATGTGTTATAAATCATTTATTAAACAGTTATGTAGTTCTTCTGTACTTATAAATGCTAAAAAAAGGGGGGTTCTTGTTTTTAGATGTCTCTGTATTTCAAAGTTACAGCACAGACATATAATGAGCTCCTAACATTCACACAAGCCAGTCTTTAAACCAATAAATTCAACACTTTTGTGTTTGGAGGAAAAATCAATTGCTGCTGATAAAACTCTAAAAGTGTAATTTGAATTGGTAAATAAAGTTTGTAGTTGTGGTCGATCACGATGTCTGGGTGGATCACTATGTGCAGCACAGCGGGAGCTTATTATGATAATATCTGCTATTATTGCTGCGCGTAATCCTGATAACTGTCACCCACACTTAGTCAGATTACATGACAGATTATGGACATGTGGTGTCGAAATGTGACCCCTGACAGAGACAAACACACACACACACACACACACACACACACACACAGTATAACACATCACATGTCCACCAGCCAGTGGCAGACTCACCAGCTGTATGCAGAAAGTCTTCTAGCGTGTAGGGAATCCAATATAGCACTGCATCCTGTTTTCTCCAGATTAGGGGAACCATTCGTGCACTGCATCTCATTTTTTACTACTAGAAGGGCACCCAAGTTTTTCCACTGGTAGGGCGCCCTAGAGGGTAGTTTATCAAGTTTACTCCACTGGTAGGGCACCCTAGGGGGTAGTTTATCATGTTTACTCCACTGGTAGGGCACCCTTGAGGGTACTTTATCATGTTTTCTCTACTGGAAAGGCACCCTATAGAGGGAAGTTTATCCCGTTTTCTCTACTGGAAGGGGGGTACTTTGTCACATACTCTCCACTGGAAAGGTCAGCCGAAAGAGACTTTCATCATGTTTTCTCCACTGGAGTCCACCATTGCCACCAGTCATATCACAGTCATATATTTATGTTAAATCAACTTCACACTCATCCTACTCATCAATCATTTCCAGCATTTGTGTCGTTGCCAATTAATTGCAGCATATTCTCTCCGTCTGCTCGGCAGTGCGGGGCGAATGACCGCTTCTCTGACGAGCAGCTGGTGAGCCTGTCGGTGCGGGAGCTGAATCGACACCTGCGGGGAGTGAGTAAGGATGAGGTGGTACGCTTGAAGCAGAAGCGCCGCACGCTAAAGAACCGAGGCTACGCGCAGTCCTGCCGCTACAAGCGCCTGCAGCACCGCCACGCTCTGGAGTCGGAGAAACATGTGCTCACACAACAGGTACGCGCTTGATATTTCACCCCAAGAACTTTATCTGACCCCAAACTTAATCCTAATCTCATCTGTAATTTGGAAATTCAGACAACCCTATATACCCTTCATTCCTGACACTTTATTGAAAGAATAATAAGTGAACATCTTTGCACTGTGGCTCAGCTAAAAGCACAAAGATGTATTATTGTTCTTCTCTCCTCCTCAGTTGGATCAGCTACAGTGTGAGCTGACTCGAGTGCTGAGGGAGAGAGACGCCTACAAGGCTCGCTACGAGAAGCTCCTCAGCACGAACCACGGCATCGGCGGCGACACCGCCCCACCGACCCGCAGCAGCAACCCACCTTCCCCGCCCCCTGACTACTTCCTCTGAGCTTAACCCACAGGGAGAGGAAGAAAAAGACGAATGAGAAGCCACCCAACGTGGAGCAATCAATGATGAGTAATCAGACTTGGGGAGGACAAACAAGGATGTGTATGTGTGTACGTGTGTGTGTGTGTGTGTGTGTGTGTGTGTGTGTGTGTGTGTGTGTGTGCATTTGTGAGTGTGTGTGTGAGAGAGAGAGACATTGGCAGGCAGTTTTGGGGCGATACAACTGTGAAATCCACTGTTAATTCGTAGAGTTAGACTCGGCTCTAGGCTGATTCACGGACTTTTACTTCACTGTGAATGACGGTTGCACAAAAACTTGCTGAGAATGCAACAGTGGACAAATGAGACTATGAAAAATGGATCGAGAGAAAGAAACAGAAGCTTTATCTTGCATTGAAACTTAACAATAGTCCCTGACACTGCTGAGCATTTTATCTATGCAATATTACAGAGCTGCAATGTACTCTCCCAATGAGTGGTTGAGGCTCAAACTGTAGTTGCGTGTTGTTTTTTTTATAATAAGCTGCTAAAGCTGCAGAGGTCTGAGTAGTGCAGTGGTGCTGGATGTGGAGTGGTATGAGCTTGGATAAAGTATCCACGGCATGCGGCTGTGTTTGCCAGCTAATATTTCAGAGTTGCCTACCAAAGTGTTTAAGCTCACCAAGACTTGTTATTCTTTGTAAATTGAATAATCATAGATTAAAGAATGTACAAGGATACCTTTCATGGGAATCTTCCACTGATTGTGCTAAATGGGGATATTGCTCTTGTGTTTTAGCAAAGAAATCAACTTTTTGCTTGTTGGAAATGGCGACTTTTAGCCATCAACAGTGACTTGCTGTTTGCTCTTTTTTTAACAAACAAAGAGCTGGTAGTGCTGAACTTTAAAGCGACTGCTTATGGTGAAAAAGCGAAAGAAACCCATCGCAGCAGGAGGAAAAGAGTGTGGCATGATTGGTGTGGTTCTCCAGACTACAGAGAAGCTATTTTGGGGGCAGATTGAACACCTCTGTAACATGGACGACCACCATATTAATGCAACATGGCGGCACCACAGAGCTGGTCACTGTGGACTCGGGGTACTGTGGGCTACGGATGCAACAGAAAATGAACGGTGCAGGGATTCAAAATTTAAAAAAGAAATACAAAATGCGTGGAGACACCTTCTTAACTGTCCCATGAAATCATTGCCAGGGTTCATGCATTAGAGCTATTTATTTTTGTTTGGGTGTAGGTTAAATAAATTGTTCTTTTATTTATTCACTTATTTATTCAGTATTTATTGTTTATTTATGTACTGGTTCTAATTATTTTTCCTTTACTGGTTTTATTCTACTAGCGTGTATTTTTACTTTCTTACAGTTTATTATTTTATTCCAATTGTGATTAGAATTAACATAATTGCAAAAAAATGGACATTATCAAGGTTTCCTGCTCCTGTTGTAGTGTGGTTTCATACATATGAAATAAACAAAGTACTTTACCATCGCTGTCATGCTGCTGTGTGTGTTTTTGTGCACCTTACACCTATCACCTATCTCAGCATCTGCACTCTCGGCCTGCAGCCCCCCCGTGCCCCGCTGCATCCCTCTCTCTTTATCTCTGTCCCTCTATAGTGAGGCAGTGACCCTGGGTGTGCACTGTTTGGGATGACCTCATCTTCAGCTCTACCTCACCCTCTCTCTGTGTGTGTCTCTCGCTCTCTCTCTCTGGCCTGTATAATAGGAGCAGGATTAGGGCTATAATAGCGCCCCGGCTGTTCACTGCCGGAGTCTATTGTGGCTTTGTGTGGGAGGGACGCACCACAGCTCGCGGACACGCTCGCATTTTGACAGAAAACATGTTCAAACACACTCCTTGGATCAGGAGGCTAGAAATGACTTGATTTAACTAAATGCAAAAGAGCCACTGAAATAAAAACCAGGAGACAGACTGATAGAGCTGGTAGGCAGGTAGGTATGTTGTCATGACTTTGTCAACCGAAGGAATACCCAAATGAAATGACACATGTATATCCCCCAAGGACACACACACACACACACACACACACACACACACACACGCACACAAACAGAGCCAATTAGTGAGGAGAAGACTTGTGTTGTGCTGCGCCCTAGTGGCCATTCCCCGTATTGCTCCCTAGTTCTTCCTCGGGGTCAACACTGAGAGCTTCGTGACACTGAGCATCTCTCCACACTCCCTTCCTGCACCACTGCTCCACTTTTACCGCCGAGCTGCGCGCACCTTTGCAGCAGCAAACCGCTCGCTGCGCCGCTTTATAAACTTACCTCTGCAGGAAGAAAAGAACAGAGGAGCGTTCTGTCAGTGAGTCACAGTCTAGTTTGAAAGGCGGTGATGAATGACGGTGCTGGCTTCAGAACTGGACCTGGACCCGAACCCTGAGGAGACAGAGTGATAGCGGAGAGAGGCAGAGAGAGAGAGAGAGAGAGAGAGCGAGAGCGTGCCTACTTTGTGGTTGCGGAGAGCCGCGTGACAGGTGAGAGATCATACCGTGCTGTTTGGGCTTGGGGGGGTAGTCATAAAGTGAGTAGGAGGGGTGAGGAGTTTTATTGGAGTCCTTTATTCCCAGTCGCTTGATTTCAGTTTGCAGATGCCGACAGATGTGCCCGAAGACAGGCTCAACATCGAGGAGAAGGCGACCAAGGTAAGGTGCACGGGGGGGGGGGCTGCGCGCGCGAGCAAACAAGCTCCAACATCCAGTGTTCAATTAGCAGGTCAGGTTTGGGGCAAAGTGGTGTTTTGTGATGTTTTTATATTATGATTAACATATTCACGGAGGGCGGTTATCGAGCTGCCAGTGTGTGTGTGTGTGTGTGTGTGTGTGTGTGTGTGTGTGTTATTATGAGAGCCAGTGGATGTGTGTGATTATGTAGTTTGTAGTTTCTATGCCTCATATTATTTATTGTAGAAAAGGTAAAAATATTGCACAAGACATATCAGCGGAGGGGGGTTATCAAGCTGCCAGTGTGTGTGTGTGTGTGTGTGTGTGTGTGTGTGTGTTATGTAGGTGGTGCTGCAGGGAGGTGGTGTCCTGCATTTGAATTCCTCGTTTTAATCACTAAATCCAACTTTTGGCTAATTGAAAACGTCAGTTAAACTGATTTAATGTGTATTTTTCTATAATAATACATGTATGATATTAAAGGTGTTGTTCTCAGTGATAAACCCAGAAGTATCACATGACTGGTGACTGTATCTCGCTGGCTGATGACACACGACCCTGCAGAAAGCATAGTTAACTGCTAATAAATGCATAATAGAGCATGTACTAATCTTAATAAAGCAACAACAAAAAAAGCTTAGTTAAGGTTTAACAATGACAGAATAGATAAGTTCGTTAAACTCAATACATTTGTATCATCGGAAACATTCTTAAACACTATAAGCTATTAATAAGTTCTGTATAAGTGCTTATAAATTCTTTATAATCTATCAATAAACATGTTTATGATGCTATTAATAACACATAGTCTTATTAACACCTGATAATGTTAATAAGCACCTTATTACTGTTAACTAACACTTATTACAAGGACCTTAATATAAAGTGTTACCAGAATTAGTTAAACTGAATACATTTGTATCATAAGAAACATTCTTAAGCAGTCTATGAACTATTAATAAGTGCTTATAATCTATCAATAAATGTTCATTAAGTGTTACACAATGAAGAGAGTGTCCCTCCATGTTCCTCTCTCCTCCAGTGTGACAGCATGACTCTGTCCAGCACCCCGACGGTTCGCAGAGGAAGCACTCCTCTGCCGATAAAGCACCAGCTCAGGCGGGAGGAAGCCGTCCACGACGACTGCGACTGGACCTCGGGCGCCGCCGGACCGTCTGCTACACCGATCAGCTTCAGCCTGGCCTTGGATGACACCCCGACTCTGGCCGTGGAGGGCAGACACGACGGGCCTCTGAGGATCGCCCTGCTGGGGCAGAACGGCGTGGGGAAGTCTTCTCTGGCCGTCGCCCTCGGCGGGGACATGGACAGGACTGCGTCTGTGGATTGTGAAGGTGTGAAAGCTATAGCGTGTTGGACTGGACTAACGCGGGTAAATATATCACCAACACCCCGTGGCCCAGGTGAGACCTAACTGCTGCTCTCCTCCCTGTCCTCAGGGGAGGGATACGTGCGCACAGTCACCGTGGATGAAGAGGACAGCACCATCATTATCTTTGACAACTGGAGACAGGTGAGCCAAACAACACACTCCCTGCTCCCTCATTAGGCCACTGAGCCCTCTCTGCAGCTGTATACGGCATTTCACTGTGGTATATATACTCTATATATATATATATATATGTGTGTGTGTATATATACACACATCTGGTCTTGTCAGAGGGCCAGAGGACTGCAGGATCCTTGGACTGTTTTAAGAAGGAGCTCAAAATGTTCCTTTTTTTAGTTTAGACTCTTAACGTATTTCTTCTTCAGCCTAATTTGATTGTAACTTTATTCGAAGCCATCTGTTTGCTGCACATGACAATGTTTGTGCTTTATCAAGAAAAACATCTGGTAAAACAGTACCTGGATCTCTAGATGAGTGAGGGAAAAAACAACTTCATCCATGCATTCATCCCGTCGTACATAAATTAAAACCTAAGCGTATCCCATCATGCACTGGGACAGGTCACTAATACAACTAACATATAGCATAACAACGAGGTAAACAAAAAAAGAAAATGAAATAAACTACAATATATAAACCGATTCTGGTAATAAGCGTTAGTTGATAGTTAATAAGGCCCTAATAAGATGCTTATTAACATTATTAGGTGTTAATAATAGCATCATAACCATGTTTATTGATAGATTATAAGGCATTTATAAGCACTTATACAGAATTTATTAATAGCTTATAGTGTTTAAGAATGTTTCTCTATTATGCATTTATTAGAAGTTAATTATTCCTTCTGCAGGATCTAAGTTATCTAAAGAGAGAACAATGCTTAATGTTAAGAGATCTTTAATTGGGCACTTATTTACAGTTAACTATGCTAATTAACTAACCTTGATATAACGCTTTACCCAGATGATTGCTGTGCATGCAGCGTATTTCAGATGTGCTCATATTGTATATCTGGAGAGCATTGCATTCATTATTGTACTTGACGTCACTATAACTAACGGAGAACCGCTGTGGCAAAAAGAGGACAATAAATCTGCTGCATCTGGTTGAATGAAGGAAAGCTCATTATCAAGTTGTTTTGCACACTTTTCTCTTCTTTTCCCTCGAGTGCAGCTCACAGGCATCTGTGAGAGAGAGAGAGAGAGAGAGGGAGAGAGGGAGAGAGACAGAGAGAGAGAGAGGGAGCGAGAGAGACAGAGAGAGCGAGAGAGGGAGAGAGATAGACTGAGGCAGAGAGAGGGAGAGAGAGATAGACAGAGGCAGAGAGAGAGAGAGAGAGACAGAGAGAGAGAGAGAGACAGAGGGAGCGAGAGAGAGAGAGAGAGCGAGAGAGAGGGAGAGAGATAGACTGAGGCAGAGAGAGAGAGAGAGAGAGATAGACAGAGGCAGAGAGAGAGAGAGAGAGAGAGAGAGAGAGAGAGAGGGAGAGAGAGGGAGAGCTTCCCACAGAGCAGATGTGCCAAATGAAGAGGAAAAACTGAATTCACACAATGGTGACACAATCTGTCTATCTTGATGAGGGGATTCACATGTGTTACTCTTTGTATAGTGCGCTATATTTGTTGTGAGAGACACTGTGATGCCTTATAAGGAATGTTCTTATGTAAGTGTATTACATCTGTGACTAGAGTGCCTTTGGTCTGTGTTACATTTTTAATCAAAATTAAATGAAAAGTCAATGAGCCATGGCAGCCTGAGAGGTTTAGTCAGTTTTCTAGATATTTAATTTTTAGGGATTTCTGTCTCTCTCTTGCTTGGAGAGGATGATTGTGTGTGTGTGTGTGTGTGTGTGTGTGTGTGTTTTTCTGCACATAAAGCTTTGACAACAATATCAAATTAACATTGCGACCTTCTCATCTTCTCCTATCATAATATAATTAAAATTGAAATGTGTTTCTGTTCCTCACTATGAAACAGGTCTGAAGTATTTAGGTTGAATAGTTGCAAGAGTGTAGCAAGTATACGATTAATTGGTGTTACGATTAAGAGCGGGTCCTTTTTAATTACTGCTGCTGCTCACGCGTGATGATGGTACCGCAGTTGACTACTTACCAATATGTCAGTATGTGCTAGTAAGTACAATTGTGATGCATCTTTTCCTTAAACGACGACAGTCTTGTACCAAACGGTGTGTTTCGTCCCTCAGGACCTGTCGGCTCTGCAGTGTGAGGTCGGCGTTCTGGTGTTCTCGGTGACCGACCGGCGGAGCTTCCACCGAACCGCTCAACTCCGACTCCTCCTGAGAGAGACTCAGCCCCAAACCCCCATCATCCTCGTCGGTAACAAGAGCGACCTCGTTCGCACACGTGAGGTCACCTCTCAAGGTGCGATGAACCTTTTCATATATTTTTTTTCCATCTTTCGCCACGTTGCCCTTTTCTATTCCCCTCACCTGTCTTCATGGTTCACTTCCTTTCCATTGTGGGTATTTTTGATACTTTTGGTATTTTTGGTGAGAAGTTAACTACAATTCCCAAGGTGCATTTCTGCAAGAAGCATCCGAGCGCAGAGCTAAAGTTCTGTTGTGTGCGTCGGCAGGTCTCGAGTCTATTTACTCCAAAGTAACCAAAGCAAATATTGGACCTATTTTTCACAAGACACACATATATTAAAAACATTCGGAAACATTCAAACCTAAATCAGAAAACGATTAACTTACAAAAAAAATACATATAGTAACATAAACATGGAAGATAGACGTAAAGACAGACATAGAGACGACAACAGCAGATACGATGACGTAGGTAATGAAATGATTAGATTGGGTTACGTAGGGTGTGTGTGTGTGTGTGTGTGTGTGAGAGAGTGTGAGTGTGTGTGTACGTCCAAGTAGTCTGTGAGATGTGTGGTGGAAAGACAAAAGATGTAGTGGAATTAAAAAAGATATGCTTCAACAGCAATATCCTAATATAAATTCTAATAATAAAAATATAACATGTTATCCTATAATGGTTTTATTATAATAATAATAATAACAATAATAATAATAATAATAATAACTACTACTATCAACTATCTGACAAAGGTGAAAATGCCCGGTGCCAAAGAATGACATTTACTTTTTCTGACTGCGGGGCTGCTGTGCAAGGTGTTTCTCTTATTTTGTCCACCTCCTACAACTGAGAAATAACCCTGAAATTCAACACCATGCAGCCGCTTTTCACCCTTTTGTGGTTTGTTTCAGTGTTAGTCTGTGTCTCCGTGGTACAGGACGAGTACCACATGATAATACACGCACACTCACTACAAAGCTTAAGAGAAACTCTTAACATTGGTCGCCGTCCATTTAAAGGTGAACTTAAAGGCCCAGTTTAAAAGATTTAGTGGCATCTGGTGGTGTGGAGCAGATTGCAACCAAATAAAATACCCTTCGCTCACCAAGCGGGAAAAAAAGTGGCTTTGGCCGATCGTGTGTTCTGTGCTAGCGGCGGTGGACGAGACATGCGGGTAGAGGCGGTTGAATTAGGTTTCACTTTTGTTTACATGTCTGTGTTTGTTGCAGATGTATTGATAAAGTATTGGCTTTTTTCTAATGGAAAATATTTTATTGCATGTACAGTTGCGGGCAACTCGAGTGTCCTTCACAATCTACCTGGTTCACTTCAACACAGGCGGCATATTTTCTTGCGCTTCCTGTGTGTGCAGTAGGAGGAGCTCAAATGCGAGCTGCAGCGTGATAATAAATGACATGATAATGATAATAACTTCGGGGCTTATCAATACGCCGGTAATATTGCACCGATGCCTGTTTAATACCGGGTTTCGGAACGCATCCCGATATTCAGATAAGGTGAAGTCCCTTGTGGGCTGCCGTAGAAACATGGCGGTGCAAGATGGCGGACTCCGTGGAAGACAACCCGCTCCCTACGTAGATATTGAAGGCTTTTTATAAGCTAACGAAAACACCACGATTGTTAGTTTCAGGTGATTATACACTGATGAAAACGTAATTATGAATATTGTATTCCATTTTTGCCAATTAATCCCCTTTAAGTGTCTCACACTGTTCCTTTAAAAGCCGTCACAGCTGCATTCCTCTCCTCTCCTCCCCTCCCTTTAGAGGCCATGTCCAGCGCCGCCCTCTTCAACTGCCTGTATCTGGAGATCTCGGCCTCCCTGGACCACCGTACCCCGGAGCTGCTGGAGTGCGCGGTGCGGCTAGCCAGGGGCCAATCCCCGTGGCCCCCAGGGACCAGCGCGGAGGACATGAGCGGCGACGGCGGCCAGCGTGAGAGCATCACGTCCCGCGCCAAACGTTTCCTGTCCAGCCTGGTGCCCCGGTACCAGCGGGAGCGAGAGGCGGGCAAGTTCCTGAGGCAGAAATCCCGCTCGTGCCACGACCTGGGGGCCCTGTGATGGTGGGAGTTTAACGGTTAGATTGTTAAGCTGGAGGTGGTGTAGTGTAGAGCGATGGCAGGACAATGGAGAAGTTGATGTTTATCCATTAGAGGAAGATATAGAAATTTTGTACACAAGACCGAGCAGCAAAGATGAAATACTGTTGTAGAACACATGTAAATAAACTATAGTACTGACACATAACAACCCTCATAGCTAAATAAATTGCTTTTTTTTTGAGTCTTGAAAAAGTCTGTTTGTCTCCGGTTTCTGTTTTTACACCATAAGTGTTTTTTATTTTTGTATTATTGCGATGACGAGGAGAGCGCTGATCTCATTTAACACTTCAGCTCGGGATGAAGCCATGACCGCACACATGCAGGAGCTCATCAGTGGGTTAATAGACTTCTCCTGATGAATCATGTTGTGTTCATTTTACACCATCCGGTATCCATGGGGACGCTGAGCCGTGCGTGGAATAGTGAAAAGTGCGAACGAGGAGAGAAATAAATGAAAGGGAGATCTAAAGTGGATTTGCAGAGCGCAGCAATAAGAGTCGGAGCAGAGAGACGACAGATGATTGTATACGGAGTGATTGTTGCCATGTTACGGTTGTCACAGAGACCTGGAATCAGGGAGATGTACACACGATGTCCACTTCAGCTCTTCATGCTGCACACAGAGCTAGAGACGGGAAGACTGATTCAAATGCTGGGAAATAGATTTTATACATTTATTCAGCTCCAAATTCAAATGCAGAGGATATCAGCTTCACTACACTCATCTGGATCAATCTCTCTCTCTCTCTCTCTCTCTCTCCCTCTCTCTCTCCCATCAGCACTTCCATCCTCCCACATCTTCCTCCCACACGTGAACAAAGATTTAGCACATCACAGGTCGTTATACCCATCAGTTATCAAAAGGGAGAGAGCTGTGCTATAATAGAAGTTGAAAGAGAAAACGGTGGCATGATATTCTGACTCATCGCTGCTTGGCTGCAAACTACTGGAACAGATTGAAAGGTTAAGATTTTGGAACGGTTCAACGTGAGCTGCAGGCGCCCTCTGGTGGCCGAGGTGAGGCCCCACAGCTGAGCAGGTGATGAAGATTAAGGTAGTTGAAATGGCAAATATAGCAGAGCACCATTTCACTCAGAGGAAGTGCAGCTGCTTTGAACACGATAAGGGAAAGATTGTTAGATATTAGAGATGAAAGGATTTGTGGGTGTTTTAACGTCACTGAAAGGAGCTCCGATTGTCTACTGAATTTCTAAAGTGATGCAGTTGTTGGTGAAGAGTGCATCGAGAGTATGCATGTAAAAATGCAAATGAAACAGGACACTATGAACCTCACTCCAGCTATAAAACACAAGTCCAGTACAAATATGATATTCACCTGAACCACTATTTGATCAACTTGATCCCTGTATTCCTTTTACAGAGAAACAAACTCCATATTCCACTAAACAGGTCAACAGCATCTCATCAGCTCCAATCATATTCAAAATGATAAAATCATAGACCGACCACTGGCAAGAGAAAAACACTTTGGTCCAAATCAGAGCCACAGCCGAAACAACGAGCTACTTCCTTTCTCCAAACATACAGGAATATAATTCTGGTGGAGAAACACTAAAAATGACCAGAAACTCTCAAATTTAAATATGTTGAATTAAATAAAAATAAAAAAATAAATAAAAAAACCCCCACCATCAGAAGCCTTTCAAAAGCAATTTTGTAATTTTAGAGCGTGACCTCCGAGTCCAACTACGGGGTAAAAATGGGAGGAGTTATACAGCCAGCAGCGAGTTAGCTTAGCTTAGCATAAAGACTGGACGCAGGGGGAAACAGCTAGCCGGGAACTGACCAAAGGTAACATTAAAAATGTATACATTTACCATTTTACATGGGGGTTGTGTGCCAAATGTAACGGCATTTTAACAACAGTTATATACAAAATTTCAAGAAAATCATGAATGCTTTTTAGAAATTGTATTTATTAGTTATTAAAACAAAGTGAACAAAATCAAAAACAAGTAAAAGTTCTGGGTATTAAGTGTCTTGCTGGGAATGAACAACATTACTGTTAGTCGAGTCAGGAAATTAAGATTAGTGGCTCACTTTTCAAATCATTTTAACCTTTGGGTGAAGGTGTCAAGTATTGTTATGTCAAAAAGCTCAAGTCTAAGTGAAGTCAGAGTTAAGAGTCAAGTACTTGAAATACATCAAGTCAAGTATTTTATGGTTCACACTCTATTCTAAGTCATGTGACTCTACTCCACACCTTTGATTGGACAGATAACCAGCTGTAGCTTCACATCTTTAAAAAGGTATCAATCTTCTCTAACAAATAAGTGAATATCCCAAAATGTTTCATTATTGCTTTAAGTGATTAGTCATTTTATAATTTTGGAAGTTAGTGTGCAGAAACAGACGGCAGACATTCTGACTCGTGACGGTGGTAAAAGCACAAATGGAACTACATTCTGTCAGCGATGGCTCGGTGCCATCAAGTTTCCCAATAAGCCACGACAGCGAGTCAGCCAGTGCAATACCAGGACACTGAAACTGAATCACCTAAATGGAACGTTCTCCTGCCACGACGCGTCACAAAGGTCCCTAATGGGATGAAACAACCACAGAAGCTTTTGATTAGTTTCTATTTTTAATGGAATGATTTCCGTGTGTAGATTTTCATGGTAAAGAAAGACATTTGACGGAGCGGAGCCCTGAACGGGTCCTGAGGCGCCTCAGATGCTGCAGGCCTGTAACTTCTGGTCGGCCAGCTTGAGAGACACCCAGGTGTTGAGCATGGAGGCCCTTAGCTTGCACCAAACCAGGTGATCGGTCAACCCGAAGATCTGCGCGGCAAACTGAGCAGCGGCCTCGGGGGAGAGGATCGTGGAGCAGCCGAGACCTGGACCACAACAAAGGAAAGGTTAGGATACAATAATACGATTAGGGATCTCGCAGTTTAGTGGACCGTACCAGGCAGGAAGGTGAAGACTCAGTAATAACAGTTTTGTACTGCGGTACCGAGGTACTGGCTGTGTGCACGGATCTTGTTTTGTATTGCACATTAATTAATTCTGTGGTCCTGGCCACAACCTCTGATGGTGTAAAACCCAGTTAGGCACCAACAATTAAAAAAAACAAAAAAAAAAAAACAGGAAGTGGTGCGCTTACCGCTTGGCATCCGCAGGGAGGACCAGACGTCTTGTGCCCCCCAGTCTGGAGTGAGAGGCGGGCAGTTGATGACGGGATACACCGTGTTTCCAGACATCACCGGGCCGAGGCCGTTACTCCGGCCGGCCACGGCCACAAACACGGTGGGTACGCCGTCACCTGAGGGAAAACAAATATTAAGACCCGATAGAGGGAACGAGATCCTCACGTTTGGTCTTTTTTAGAAACGATACACACCTTCATATTCGGCTTTGATGCGGAGCGTCTCATCTGGACCCTTGTGTGCCGAGGTGACTCTCAGGATGCAGGGGATCCCGTAGGAGGTGCAGGCCTTCCTGATTTTCTCACAATGAGCCAGGTCCGAGGTGGAGCCCATCAAGACCACCACCCTGCCACTGGCCTGGTGCTCCAGCAGCAGCTTAGGACACAACACAGCACTCGTTAGCATTAAATGCAAGTCCCACTTAAAGCGAGGCTGTGCAACATTAGCTGAGCAGTGACCACACAATAACTTTGATCATAACAGACCCAAAAAAAAAAAAAAAAAAAAAAGTACCTTTGGCTAAGATTCCTGCTACACGGGTTTTTCTTTACATAGAAACTAACCTCAGTTTCTGAGAGGTGAAGCAAAGTGTGTTAAAGCTGCATTCTCTCTAGTGTCCACCAGGGGGCGA
>NW_022280072.1:2578427-2581914 GCF_004355925.1 Anarrhichthys ocellatus
AAATGTATGCAAATCAGCACATATTTGATGTTTGATGACTAAAATGATAAATTGATCGATTCTGTCGATCAGCTGACGGATTGATCGACTCGAGGATGGATGTATAATGTGAGTTTACAGCATCAGGTCTCTGCTGATGTGATGTTTCCTTCAGATGAACTTGAGTTGCGTTGAACGTCTGTTGTGCTCAGGAGGAGTTACCTCTGTCTCTGGGGACGGACTGCTGGAGGCGATGGAACACACTGAATTGATCTTCATTATGGGGATGTGATCCGGCTCCTCTTTACACGTGGCCTCCACCGCATCACTGCCAGAGTCCAGTCTTTTCACGGGCGTCTGGAGTGAGAGGTCTGAGGGGGGAGGGGGGAGGGGGGGACAATTTAAAATCTATTATCCGTACATTACCTCGACACTGTTATGCAAAAGTACACATTTTAGATCTTCGTGGACGAGGAGAGTTTCCTTCTCTCTTGAGGGTGGACGTCCTCATGGGTTGTGCCTCCTGTTAGCAGGAACAACCAGACCCTTAGACGTGATGTAATTACGCCATCATGGGACTCGGTGAGTCAGACATTAGAGCGGCTTCAGTCCATCGAGGACATCATGTGACGCACAAAGTGATTTAAAAGATGGACGTTTCAAACCTTGATCCGCAGCTTTCCTCTTTGTTCTCCTGTTTGCTGAATGGAGTTCTTCTCTCTTCACCTGAGGTTCAGAAGAGCCTGAAAGCAACACTCACAGTCACGGACCGCTCTTTAAACAGATGAATATAAACGTATGGTCGGTGGTATTTATCGAGCTTTTGGAAAAGGTCGTTTGTTTCCCATTTAATTGAAGGATTTTCATGGATTAAGATTCAAAATGTTTTCTTTTATCTTTTTAAATATCCATATCTGAGATGTCTACTCCTCTCCCAGTACATGCTTTTTAAGAATAATAATATTAATACAGATTGAAATAACTTTCTACAGAAGAGATGGGCCTCCTCCACCAATATCTGAAGTGTTTTTGTTAGTTGTGTTACTGAGAAAAGTCTCTTGTCTGATTCGTGACTGCAGATCTGTTCGTACCCGCGTTCTTGTGATGATGAATCACATTGTCCTCGTGAAGTACAAGCGCTTGACAAATTGAAAGCCAGTTGATCACATATCATCAATAAGTGAAGATAAACGGCCCGCCGATCCACTTTAAGGGGCATGAGACTGCAGGGCCGTGTGCACACGCATGGATTTGAAAAGAGAAGTTGAGAGAATGAAGTACAGATGAACGACCGAACAAAAGTCTGAAGAAGGTGAAGCACCGGACTCGTAGAAACGTAAGAAAATACTTCAATAGTTCTGAAGTGAACGCCGACCCCACGTCCATATGTTAGTAGTGGATATAAAATAAGTGATGTGATCAATCACTAATTATTGGATGGCGTGGTTCCCAATTAACATAACTGAAAGTGTAGTGTTTGTTTATTTAAAATGATAAAAAACATTATTGTAATTGTTAAAATGTTTCTTAGCAATTTGGGGGAACCGACCCTTTAAGGCACTGGTCCATTTTTAAACAAATAAATAACTCGTCTTCATTCAGACGAGTAAAAATAAACATTTATTTTATTACTTTGTCTGTTTGCGTCTGTAGATTTCTACTAAATTCACCAAAAGTTGCCATAAGATAATGCCTCATTTGCATATTTAAACATCAGAAAACTTGTAATAATTGTCTTAATGTCGGTAATGAACTGGTGAAGTTTCATGTTAAAATGTAACCTCTTCACCTTTAGTGTCTACCCTTTTAAAAAGCCAGGTATGTTGACATTTGGGAGATGACGAATTGGATTAAAGTGATGGAACATTTTAATTTGCTACATAATAATGAAGAGGTATAGAGTGAAAACAAAGCTGCACATGAATACATAATGACATTGGACTCACTCATTAATCTGTGCTGTTGATCCGAGTGAAGCTCCTGGACAGAATGCAGCCTCGGCTCTCCATTGTTTGTCGTAACGTTGAGGTTTGTGGACGAGACAGAATCAGAACTACAAGTCCGGTCCTCCGTCGGTCCACTCATCGTTCTCACTGTGTTCGTCTGATCACGATCGTTCTCCTCGCGGCCCTCCAGCATCGTGAGTCTACCTGAGTCGGCGTGTTTGTCTGCAGCTCCCGTGTGGTACGGCGAGCCGTTAGTCGTGCGATTCATAATGGCGTCCACCTCGTCGTAGAACCTCATGAGGCGCCTCGGGTCGGCCTCGTCGCCCTTTCCTCTCTGCAGGGACCGGTAGAGGTACTTGAGGTTTTTGTACTTGGTGTGGCACTGCTTCCAGTCGCGTTCGATGCCTTGCTGCATCAACCTGTTGGAGATCTGGACGAAGATGTCCCTCTTCCTGGTTGAGCTCTCCAGCTGCCGGCACACGCGCTCTTCGGACCAGACTTGAATCAGCGCTCGCACCTCCTGGTCGCTCCAGTTGCGGCCCGTGTCCGACACCATGACCACGTGGAACTGCTCGGAGCTGGACGGGTCTGCGAGCGTCAGATGGGCATCTGGAGTGAAGAGAAATAGATTAAGAAAAGAAGAGATTACATGTGCTGCAAGCTGCACTCATGGATGGATTACTGAACGGGCCTACGCAGGCCCTTACCTACAGAATGTCACTCAAAGAGGTGTAACAGACAGGAAGAGACTCAATGACCACAAAGACACATGAAACGACCGCAAAGAGACACAAATCAACTACAAAGAGACGCAAAATGACCATAAAACAACCATAAAAACACCCAAAATGACCACAAAGAGGTTAAATATGCATGTCTGTGCTCAGCAGCCCATTGTCTCATCATCGGCCCATGACTGCTCTGGTTATTTATGCAGCGTACCTGTTCCTCTCCATTTGGCTTCCACGTCTCCATCCATATCGTAATCATCGCTGTTGTCATCTGAAAATAAAAAGAGGAGAGAAATAGATTTCTCTTTCAGCCGTGAATACTGAACTAAAATATGCTCTGCAGACTGAAAACATACCGTCATCAATTTCAATGACGACCTCGCTTTCTGAGGCCGGTGTCTGCAGCCTCCCCGCTCCCGTCTCTCCGTCATACAGCCTCTTCTGCATCTCCGTGGTCCCGTTTTCCAGCCCCCGGTCCAGCAGAATGGCCTCCACCTCCTCGAAGAACTTCATGTACTTCCCCGGGCCCCCGGCGCTGGCTCCGACGGCGTGAGCGCTTTTAGCGGTCTTGTAGTCGTATTTCAAGTTCTTGTACTTAGTTCGACATTGTTTCCAGTTACGCACCACCCCGAAGGTTCTTTGCATCTGCCGGGCCATCTCCTGGAAGATGGACTTGTTGCGCAGCGTGCACTTCAGGCGCTCTCGAATGCGCCGGTTGGCCCAGACGCACAGCAGCGCTCGCACCTCGTCGTCCGTCCAGTGGCGGCCGCCCTCCTCGGCCACGCTCGCGGTGTAAGGAAGAGCCCGGTGGATCAGACCCTTCATACCTGC
>NW_022280072.1:2581924-2596682 GCF_004355925.1 Anarrhichthys ocellatus
AGACAGACAGACAGACAGACAGACAGACAGACAGACAGACAGACAGAGTTTTGTTTTTGGAATAAAGAACACAAGTTGGAGCTTGCGTTCTTTATTTGGCCGCTGGTCTTCCTGGGATCCACACAAAGACGAAAACGATTAAAAGTTCAAATCAAGTCAATAAGTAACAAAATGTTTTATTCTAATCTGACTTCAGACTGCGTTCACAATGTTTAGAGCAGGCAAAAGTTTTCTACTTCAGCCTGAGGCTTAAACCAGTTTGACTGACTTGTTTATCTCCTGCGCTGTCGGAGGATTAGATACTAACACAGTCGGATGTTGAAACCTTCCATTTACCTTCCTGCGTTGGGTTTGGGACTGAGGAAGAGTAGCTTCCTCTTTGATTGTCTCCTACCACCTCCTCCACCTCTTCCTCTTCCTCCTCCCAGCCCTCCACCGGCCTTCCATCCCCTCCTGGGCTGTAGTTTGCTGCTGCGTCTGTCTTCCTGGTCTGGAGTCCCAGGCTCCTGCACTTGGCCTGACACTCCCACCAGCCGCGCACAACGCTGAGCCTCCTCAGACGCTCTGAGATCGACTGGAACGCGGTCCTGCTGTCGGCGGCGCGCGGCGCTCCCACCTCCTCGTCCCACGCCGACACCAGAGCCAGCACCTCCTTCTCCCCCCACTGCCTCTCCGCCACCTCACTATCACCTCCTCTTTGTCTCTTTGCTCCTCTCTCCATGTTTTGAGCTGACCTGGAAACGCGTTTTTTTTCTCTTTTTTTTTTTTCTTCTTCTCTCCCCAATCCCTCTGTCTCTGCCGCCCGGTTCCCTAGGCAACCGGGCGGTTAAGCCTGAAAGCAACGCCTCCATGCTGAATAGCAGCCTCACCACTGGCTTAAGCTGTGTGCCGAGGGGGCGGGGCCAGCGGTAATCCGAGAAGCAGCTTGGTATTTGGCTGAAAAACTGCAGCGAGGCGACTCTCCGTATATGTGGGAGCTCCACAGCAGAGAACCAGACGTTTCTGGTTTCTTTGCTTTTCTCTCTGCTCCAAACAAACAAGTTCAGTTTGCCTCGAGGCTCATATCCAGTGCAGACGATTCATATCCGAGCGTGCAGAGAAGAGGCTGGGTTGTAAAAACACTCACTCCCCACTGATTTATATTCACACTGGTACAATTAACTTCCATGTGCTGTGTTTGTGTCCACAGGGGTCAGGAGAGTGCTGGGATAGTCACCAGTAATGGAGCCAGTCCGCCCACATACGCAACCCACAAGGTAACGCTGGGCGCCCCCCCCCCCCCCCTTTGTACAATTAGACTGAAGCTAAGTTTGAAAACAGTCAAAAATAGACTGACCTATATTTCCATAATGGTCGCTGTAAAGATCGTGACCTGGTCGTTCTCTCTACAACATAATGGCTGCATATTAATATTTAATTTTATAATTTGTGCAGATTAGTTGTTGTTTTTTGTGACATAATTTTTATTGGTTTACCTTTTCATCCCCCCCATTTTAACTATGGAGGTCTATAATGCATTATAAACAAATTTATAATTCGTTGTAGTCTAGAACTGTAAGATTATAGTTATAATCACTCATAATACTTTATAACAATAACACAATAGAAACCTCTTTTTTAATGACTTATAAGGTCAAGTATATGTCTTCCTAATTGTCAATGTATTGTAATTCTCATAATGCATTATAATCTTTTTTATTATGCATTATAATCTGTTATAATGTGATTATAAGTGACTCAAAGTGTTCATTGTCTACAAAATAACATTAAATCTAATTATGCCATTAAGCAATTATAAAGTCTTCTGATGCTTGACCGTATAAGTCATTATAAAATGCTTTAAATGTGCTGCGGTTATTGTTATAAAGCATTACAAATATATACGAGGATACACTGCTAAAAGCAGAATATAACTTATAATAAGTAAGATTCTTTATTGCATTAGAGACATTTAAATATTGAGTTGACATTGCATAACTAAGGTAATCAAATGTGCAGATACATTTACACTGTGACATGGAATGAAATATAAATAGTGTGAATAAGCACATTGTTGTGCTATGAACTAGCCCAAACTTTAAATTATAATTTGATTGCAGTTTACTATAAATCATTTTCTAACCTCCATTCAAACATCCTATGATCTTAATTATAATGTACACCACTCTGTACACCTTCACCCTCCCGTCTGTCTGTGTGACCCCCTCCTAACCCTCCACTGAGATACTACATCATAATTGGATCTTATATATATTTCCCCATCTTCAACATTGATACAGATATTAACATATTGTGGGTTAATGTATACCCTAAATTTGTAAATTTTTGCAGATTGTGTAACTGAATTTTATTATTTCTTCTTTAGGGAATGGGATTAGTAAACACTGCTTTTGCACCCGAGGGTCTTCTGAAACTGCGCTACGGTAACCTCGGTATTTGTCACACTCGCTATTCAACCACTGGGATCTCGGAGCTGCAGAACTGCCAGCCCTTTGTGGTGGACACTCTGCATGGCCAGATCGCCGTGGCACACAATGGAGAGCTGGTTAACGCTCAAGCCCTGCGGAAAAAGGTGAGTGGATCCCGTTAACACACTGAGCCTGGTGCATGTCGATGGCTCCTCCTGGGTTTCACACTGTGCATAACATGTCTTTAATCTGTCTTGTGTGTGTGTGTGTGTGTGTGTGTGTGTGTGTGTGTGTGATAACTTTCTTCTTTCAAAGACTAACTGAACCTCAGAGCTTTTAGGCTGATATGCCTCTGCCCTGAAAATTCAAAATAAGCCTCCAGAACATAAAAAAATGCTGCCCTTGCGTCTGTTATGGTCACATCTTGTGTAACCAGTGTAGCATCACAATCACAGCACAACACTGAAGCTAAGCTATCAGCACATCACAGAATCTGGTCAATCAGAGTAAATGACTGATTATCTGATTATAGCAGTGTGTGCATGAAGCATTAAGTTGTTAAATTTTACTCCTTTAGCGGCTTGCTAGTTGGCTTGCTAGCTTGCTAATTCCACCATGCCTTTGTGCTACAGTTAAAGATCAACAAAAACGCACCACATGAACTGCTGGGTTTGGTCTACGCTACTTGAACATTTAGTAGGACTTTACTGTTTTTAAATTAGCATTCATGATAGCCGTTACCCTTTAAATTAGCCTCTGCTTATTGCTAACGCTAATGCTAATTGGTAGCATCCTGACTATTGTTATGGTTAGGTAGAGGGCTGTAAAGGGTCTGTTATGGTGACAAAAACGGTATAAACATTCATCAACATTTGTGAATTTGAGTTAGGGCTGGGAACAGTGTATGCTAGCCATTAGCATTAGCTATGTGTGTGCTAGTGATTAGCATAACCGATTCACAGGCTAATTTAAATTTAATATGGCTATTGTTACTTCTCAAAAACCTCCTTCCACAGTCTGTAGAGTCAGGAATGGTCACTATGCATGTTCATAACATAATACGTGGAATACAAAGACTGCACTAACATGTCATGATTCAGACCTGAATCCATCAACATTACTAAATACCCAAATACTGTACTGTATTATCAGGTTTTCAGATGAAAAAATAGCTTTGGGGGTTTAGTTGCTCTTTAAAGCATAAATAAAATGTATGTACGGAAATTGTGATAATTTTCTATCTTGTGAAATCCATGATTGTGAACGTGTTGTGCAGGTAATGCGCCACGGTGTGGGCCTCTCCACCAGCTCAGACAGCGAGCTCATCACCCAGCTGCTGGCACTGACTCCACCTATGGAGGAGCAGGACGCACCCAACTGGGTTGCCAGGTCAGTGTTATGACTGGACTCTGCATGAATAGATATTTAAAATTATTCTACACTATTTATATACCCGTTTTTTTGTTTTTTTTTATATTGTAGAATAAAAAATCTGATGTCGGAGACGCCTACGTCGTACTCTCTGCTGGTGATGTTCAAAGACGTCGTCTACGCCGTGCGTGACCCTTACGGAAACCGTCCGCTCTGCATCGGACGCATCGTTCCCGTCTCTAAAATGCACAGTTCAGGTATTGTCAACGTGTTTGTTTTACATGTGACCGTCGCATCAAAGACGTGTGTGTGCTTGGAAGACCCGCCCCCCCCCGGACTTCTACTACTGATGAATACAAGAGCTTAAAGAGCATTTTCTTTTCTGTCAGAGGTCAGATCTGTAAGCTGCTGGAGGATTAACGTCTCTTTGTCTCCTTTTTTTCCCGGTCAGGAGCCGGAGAGGAGGACACCGAGGGCTGGGTTGTGTCATCAGAGTCCTGCAGCTTCCAGTCCATCGGTGCCAAGTCAGTTTTAACCACATGAGTGATATGTTCTGCACTATGAGTGAAGCATTGTGGGTATTGATTGGCCATTTCTACGTCCTTCCTGGTTCTCAGGTATTACAGAGAGGTCCTACCAGGAGAGATAGTCCAGATATCGAGGCACGGAGTCAAGTCTCTGAGTGTTGTCCCTCGTCCTCAGGGAGACCTCCCTGCATTCTGCATATTCGAATACGTCTACTTTGCCAGACCGGACTCTATTTTTGAAGGTTTGAAGCTTTGTTTGATCCTTAACTGTTTTGTCTTTCTTGTAGAATTATTAATAATAACTTTATTTGTATAGCACCTTTTGGAAAACAGAGTTTATAAAATGCTTTGACTGAAAGCAAGGCAACAGTACAATAAAACCATTCAGTACTATAAGAACAAACGAATAAAATAATTTTATATTATATTAAATAGATAACAATAATAGAGTAATGCAGTAAAAAGACGTCACATTAAAGCCAGCTAAAAATGTGTCTTCAGAAGACACTATATACGATACTAAGAGATTATTGATTCATTAATCCGTCTCTGCTCAGGCAGCCCAGGCACCTGTTTTTTAGTTTTGAGCCTCGACTTTGGAAGGGCTGCGAGCTGGCTCATAAGGCGTCAACATTTCTGTTATATATATTTTGGGGCCAGACCCAGACGTGCTTTAAAAGTGATCAGTAAAATCAATTCTAAAACGAACAGGGAGCCGGTGGAGAGAAGCCAGGATTTGGGGGTGAAGGTGTTGCATGCTCAGTGTTTGTCTCCACTGTTCCACAGGGCAGATGGTCTACACCGTGAGGCAGCGCTGCGGTCGGCAGTTGGCCATCGAGGCTCCGACGGACGCGGACGTGGTCAGCACCGTGCCGGAGTCTGCAACTCCTGCTGCACTGGGCTATGCTCAGCAGGTCAGTCCACCAGCGCTGAAGAAAAGATGCAACACGCCGGCCGTCTGATGGAGCTCACACGCTTTTCCTCTTCTTCTTCTCCCCCCTCGTAGTCCGGGCTGCCGTACATAGAGGTTCTGTGTAAGAACCGCTACGTCGGGAGAACGTTCATTCAGCCAAATACCCGCTTGAGGCAGCTGGGTGTCGCCAAGAAGTTCGGGGCTTTGACCGACAACTTTGCCGGGAAACGAGTGGTGCTGGTCGACGACTCCATCGTCAGAGGCAACACCATCTCTCCCATTATTAAGCTGCTGAAGGAAGCCGGGGCGACCGAGGTTTGTTAAGGATGTTGAATACTCTTGTATATGAGGCGACATGACACAATGTTTTAATAGTGGTCCTAACTCAACCCTCAGAAGATCATTTTGGTTCCCAAGATGACAAAGAAAAACACTCATATTACACAAAATGATATGTACTTCCTGCTCATGTTTATGTTTTTGTCTAATATAATAACAGGTTGAACTGTAATGCAGTTCATAATACAGATTTACATTCGTGGGCTTTAGGCTCAGTCACCATCGTGTTACTTCCTTTGTGACTTAAGCAGAATTGTATTTAAATGAAAATCTTCAGATTTGCCACGTAAAAGAGAATAAGTATTCTGACCTGTACTTCCTCGTGGACAGGTCCACATCAGGGTCGCCTCTCCCCCGATCAGTTACCCGTGTTACATGGGCATCAACATCCCCACCAAGGAGGAGCTCATCGCCAACAGGCCGGAGTTTCAGGACATTGCTGGATACATCGGTAAGTACTAATACAGCGAATAACAGCATTCTTTGACAAACTTCATATATCAGAACAAAATGATGCAGTTCTTGTCTTCACTGCATGTCGTGCAGGTGCAGCCAGTGTGAAGTATCTGACCGTGGAGGGCCTGGTGTCGGCCGTTCAGGAGGGCATCGCCTCCCTCCAGCAGGGCGACGAGATGATCGGCTCCAGCAGCAAGAGAGTGGGCCACTGCACCGCCTGTCTGACCGGGAAATACCCGGTGGAGCTGGAGTGGTAACGCCACCACCAGCCACACGCTACAGTTTACTGCGAGCTCCCACAACCAATGAAATGTTCTGTGTAGACTGGGGAGGAAGTGGTCGACCATTTGAATACTGCCATCAGAGACTCTGAGAGATGTGTTCAATACATACAGCAGATGTTCTCTACAGAGGAATGTCATCCTGCTGGTAGTAGTGATGTTCTGTAGTGTGTGTGTATGAGGTTCTCCTCAGTCAGGGTTCTACTACAGTAGATGAGTTCATAGAAACAGGCAGGAGAACCAGCACGGGAGCAAAGTGATGTTCTGCTGTGGACGTATGTTAGACTCCTAACAGAATGTCTCTCAGTTGAAGTGAACGTAACAAGAACCCTGACTGTGGAGGAGAACCTCATACAGACACTCTCTTTAAGTTGAAAATATTACTTTTCATAACCAGTATTAGTCTGTTTTACTACATCCTGATATCACTACGGTATGATCACAGGTGCACACGTCTCACCACACTGATGCCTTGGTTTGTAAATGTATTATCAGAAAGGTTCACATTCTCAGCCTTATATAGAATTTATTATGTCAGAAAAGCGCACAAGGCTCGTGACCAAAACGTATCACGTTTATTACTTTTCTACCTAAAATGAACCTTTAGGCTCTTTAGTTACGTTGTTGGATATTTTGTTTTCTTAACTTTAAAAAACATGCATGAATATAATGAAAAGGTTAAATAATAAACCGAATAACTGCAATGAAAACAAGGACTTCATTTTTTTTTTTTTCTTCCTCAAACTGCATTTTGACAGTCATTTTTATTATTATAATAAACAGATAAAATTAAAATTACGAGGCAGTATGTACGTAGATAATGATGCACCATCGCACAAAGAGTAAAAAGGTTTAAGCTAGAAAATATACAAGAGAATGAACCAAACAAATGGTGTTGACACAGTAAGAGATAAAAACATTAGGATGGACCGCTGAGAGAAGAAGCTTCTCACTGGCGTTAGTTTTCCTTCTGTGGACACGCAGATGAAATCCCTCTTCACCATTTTCTGAAGGAGATTATTAAAACACATTAATACTCAGGGGTCAGAAATCAAACATCAGAATTCATTATAATCACCTCGGGGAGAATCTTCTGCTCTCCAGTGAACTTCCTGTTGAATGAAGCAGAACGAGTAAAGGAAACTGATTAAAAGAACAATTACACAAACTGCTCATAGGAACACTTCGTATATCAGTTACTCACACCGTGCTGCCTTGAATCCTTAAATAAAACGGATGTTCTTGCATGCCTCTACGGCGAATGATGAATCCAAAGAACGGAGGAAAGAACGAGGGCCACGTTTAACACCAAAACATCCGTCTCACATGACTCATTTATCCAGTTGTATGCTCACTACTTACCAAAATAAATGCATCCTGGCTAACACTTTACTGTTTATACAGACTAAGTGTCTTAAAGGGCCAGTGTGTAGCACTTTAGGGGGGGATCTATTGGCAGCAATGGAATTTAAAATTCATATCCATGTTTTCATCAGTGTAGAATCACCTGAAACTAACTATTGTGTTTTAGCTTAGAATGAGCCCTTCATGTCGACATAGGGAGCCGGTCCTTTTCAGAGTCCGCCATATTTCTATGGTAGCCCAGAATGGACAAACTAAACACTGGCTCTAGAGAGAAACTTTCACGTTTTTAGTTACCTGAAGGCCACCGTAGTTCTTAGTCAACTAATCAATCATTTTACCACAAGCCGCCGTCTGACTTCTCTTTCTCCTAAAGTAGTAGTATATATATATTATTATGGTATGGATGACTTCTGAGCGAGGCCAACGGTGTTCCAATCGGTGGCTCTTGTTACCGTCTTAGAAAGAGAGGAGTGAGCGGACGAGTATTCAGTTGGTTGCCACGAAATCCTGCACACTGTCCCTTTAAATAGTCAGGTGTTTGTGAAGCAGTGAGCATAAGATGGATGAATAACACTCGGATAAGCTGCACGAGTTGTGTGAGAGTTCGTAAACAGATGTTTTGATATAGTTTTGCCTCCATTAAAGAGGCATGCGAGAAGAGTTTTCTTCTAGAACTCTCACGGTAACGTGGTGAGTAACCAATATAAAAAAGATCATTCTGGGGTAGAAGTATTCATTTCATTTAAACAGAAGACAGGACATGAATAAAGGCTCCTGGAGCATAATACGATGTTTAAAGAGGAGGCTCACCCATTCCAGAAAAATCAGCAGCAGACACGTGGCTTCTCCGACTCATCCAGGTTTCCTGATTTGCATCTGCTGAGCGCTGCTGCGCGCTGAGTCTTTGCAACATGCTGGGTTTCCTGGAGCTGTAGGAGAGGCCGTACTCAGACGGAGAGCGACAGCGCCTCAGCATCTCTTTGCCATGGCGTTTGGACCCCGGTGAGGACGGGCAGCGCTCGTCTCTGTAGCGTTTGGACTGCGGGTGGCCGTCCCAGTCCAGCTCCCTGTGGCGTTTCCTCAGGAGGGAGCGGTGGGGCGACAGGGCGAGAGCTGCCAGGGCCGAGGAAGAAGAAGACAGGACTCTGCTGGCCTCAGAGCTTTTAGCACAGAGGCGGCAGTGGAGCCCGTTGAAGAAAGAGGATTTGCTCTGGCACACAAACTTGTGGTAGAGCTTCAGAAAGTCCTCGTCGAGCTTCTTCGGAGAGTACGAGACACGGAACGACGGCAGGGAGGAGTCAAAGGAAAGGTGCCGCCGGAGCCCGTGGCGACCTTCGGCTGCTGCTGCTGCCGACTGAGGCGAACGCAGCTGTGGGTGGAGGGAGTGATGCGAGTCTTGAGGGTGAAGCATCCTCAGTGGCACAGATGGCTTCTGTGGAGGGGTGGAGATCAATCTGGGCTTCGAAGGCTCTCTGGAAAAGCTTTCCCCAGAATACGTTCTCGGGCTTCTGGAGAAGCCATGAGGAGATCTACTGAGGCTGGTCATCATCCTTGCATGTGAGGGACTCTGCCTGACCGGGGAGCCGTAGATGTCTGGTCTTTCTCTGACGTTTTCCGATGCATACGTGGAGCAGCGATCAGCCTGCAGCGAGTGTGCGTTGAGCGAAAGCCTCCTGGACCTGAGAGACAGGTCTATGGGTCCTTTCGTGGCGGGATGGCAGGGTCGCGAGGGACTGAAGGTGCATGTGGAGGGCTGCTCTCCCAGCCGGGACGCTTCAGACACCGTGAAGGTCTCGTTCAGCGAGCTCTCACTTGTCATGAAGGTGTCAGAGGGACCGGATAAGTCCATCACGAGGACCGGCTGGTGCTGCTCCCTACGCGTCCTCCGAGGAGACTGCTGCTGCACGTTGTTCCCCGTCCTCAACGGAGACCGAGATGTAGTCTCAGTCCCCATGAACTGCCGTTTCACGGAGCTGTTTCTGCTCTCCTCTAACAGCGTCTGGCTGGTTTCCTTTTCTGGATTTCTGCCGGCGTGTCTCAGCGTGACGACGAAGGTGTTGCCGAGGTTGCTTCTACCCGACTGCCGTCGCCATCGGCGGTACCTCCTCAGCACCGAGTCGGCGGCCTCTGAGACATTCTGCCGACGCCACGCCCGTCCTATCCGGCTGATCATGTCGGGGTAGAGCTCCAACAGAGAGCTGCTGTGACTCCTCAGGCTCATCTCCAGCACCTTGTCTCCGTCCTCAGGCTGGACCTCCGTCTCAGAGACGTTCCTCTGACTCTCATCCAATGAGCTCACGGTGAGGCCGGTCGAGTCGTTTGTAGACATCCCTGTAGGACGCAACAAGGGAGAAGAACGTCACATACAGCTCATGTCTTCACATTTTCCATTTTAAAATTCCATTCTTCTACAACCTTCTCTCTCTGATGATTGTTCAGATCATATTTGACATCTAGGTATAAATAGCTGGATATTTATGAGCTCTTTTAAATTGATGACCACCAAACACACACAAATTCAATGCTTAGCACTTCTTTGTCAGGTAAATTTAAATAACTATAAATCTTCAAGACCTCCAGTAACAGAAGAGATGTTTTCCAAACAGCTCCTGGACACTTTATATTTTACATTTCTGCCATGTTGTGTTTAAAAGGTTTGCCTGTTGCTTTCTTGCTCTTACCGTCGTCCTGTTCAGACAACTGTGTGGTGGAAACACAAGTGTGATCAGCTCCGCCATCTTGATACGAGAAGTCCAACTGTTGAAAACAAACCACGATGACTTCACGATGTGCTGGATATTATACTACATACGGAACTGTTGAAATGAATTCAGTGCATTTACCTGAGAGTCTCTTGTAACGTCCTGGGCTGTGGTGGAAGAAATGTCAAAGGAATAATAAATATACAATTCATGAACAATTCAGTTGCTATTCGTGTATTTGGTTTGTGGAGACTTACCTCTTATTGACTCCTCTCTTAAATCTGTCAGGCTCTGAGGAGACGACAAGTGTTTGATTATAAACGCTGAACACATATTTAATATCTAAATCCACTGAGGACTCGCAGCCCATGAAACTTCTTGATTAATCAGTGAGGGTGGGAAAAAAAAAATCTAAATGAGATTTAAGATTCATCTTTAAGATTCTGAATCGATTCACAACTTTTAAAAATCAATGTTTAAATGAAGGAATTTGGATATTGACGGACAGTAATCCGACATGAAATGTGTGAGTCTGATTTGTTGTTGACAATTGTTCGATAGATTCACACCTTTATAAATCATGTTATTGTGTTTTGTGTCATAAGTGGCTGCAGTATTTGTTCATCGCGACCCAAACCTTTGATTCCAGTTTGCTGATCTCTGCTTTCGACAGAATCATGTAGCGTTCAAGAGCTTCATCATGAAAAGAGTCGAGAGAGAAAGAAACACAATGAGAACACATGACAACCGCAGACATGGAGACAAATCACCGACTGGTTAGTTTAACCAAAAGAAAAACTTACAGCTGCAACTTTATTGTAACATAATGTAATTATTGATTAATCAGTAAAATGTCTTGATTGATAATTTAGAATAAAAAGTTGAAAAACTTAAGGGACTTATTTAAAGGTGACAACCAAAACAAAACTAAAAAACTAAAATAATTATTTTACTAGCATTATATACACAACAGCTAACAATAAATCAATTATTAAAAGTGCTACTTAATATACTGTTGATTGACTAATCGGTGGAACAAATGATTAATTCAGCAATATGCTCACACATTGATCATTTAAACTAACTTATACTACAGTTATTATCAGTCAGGAAATATTGTATAAATACAAACAAATTGAGTGATTACTCGATAAATAAAATAAAATGTAATAAGCCTTAGTTGCAGCCCTAATCTCTTAATTTATATGTGCATTAGCTAATTCCATTTGGCAAATTGTTAACAAGGACCGAAATATATTACTACTACACATCCTAAAGAGAGTAACGTTACTATTTAACGGTGCGTTAAGTTACTTACTTTGTGTTGTTGTGCTGTTGAGGTCCACCTCCACTCCTCCATCTTGGTACTGAAGCTTTGAATACTGTAGTAAACAAAAACAGACGTGACGTTAAAGCAAACAGCTTCAGAGTTCATCTTTAAAGTGAATTCAAGCTAACGGTAGCTACGCTAAGTTACTCCACTAACGTTAACGTACGTGCTAACGGTAGCACAACAACCGTTAAACCCGTTAGCCTCATTGAACACACCTTGTCTATGATTCGTTCCATTGAGCTTTTGTAGTTGAAACTATTCATAGATAGTCGTGTCTTTAAAACGTCGTCCATGTTGCCTATAAAAGTACGTTTATTTAATTTAATAGAGTAGTAGCAGCAGGCTACTTGTTCGAAAACAAATGGCGCTCTTTAGGTTTAAAATTGTTTCTCGGGACCGACGATTGGACAGGGTGGCCTTCACAGTCACTCGGAAATTATGCTTTCTGAAATAGCGCTCTTGTATATTTTAGGTTGAAAAAAAGGTTTTCATTTTTTTATGTCAGTGTTACACATATGTAGTCAGTAATATGGTGGAGGGAATTTCTTATGTTTTCTGCTCTGTATATTGTTGTTTTTTGGGCCTAATCACGATAAGTAAGATGTCGGTACGACCGACTATAACAGAAGCATTTGAAACAGCCATCAGTGGGGACGTCATCTTCACGCGACAAACTTCAAACACGTTTCCGCCTCTTCCATCCAAAACAAAACCCCAATTCATCTGAATTGAGCAATATATAAATTAGAATACGATCTAAACGTTGTTGGGTTTTTTTGTACAGAGTTGACACTAACTGAGGATGAGCTGGTGGTCCTTAAACGGCTCATCGTCAGTATGGCCGCTCGGACGCTGCAGGAGCTCGTAGCCGCCGCTGCCTCTTTGCACTCGGACAGAGCAGCTGTGAAGTATGACGGGTCCATGCTGCTGTACAGAGACCTGGTCCGACTGTCCGGTGAGCTGGCTCGTGTTCTGCGAAACAACTGCGCTCCTAATAGCGGAGTGATCGGGCTGTACTGTTCTGATGATTTGTTCATACCTGTCTGGATTCTGGGGTGAGTTCACTGTTGTTGTTTTCACTCCATGTGACAACACAGCATCTGACCAGGAGGCTACAACAGTATCATCTTCTTCTTTTTTAAAGACTTAAAACGTATTTTTAGTTGGGTTTAAAGTCTGCGGATGATGGTCCAAACCTTTATTTTAGAATTAGTTCTGTCATTATTATACCCTTTTTAATAATAATAAGTAGCATGAAGGATCATGAACTGTCCTGTGTTGCTGTCCAGCATCCTGCAGTCACCGGCTGCCTACGTCCCGCTGGACCCAGAAGCTCCTGGACTCCTCACCGCCAGAGTCATGAACCAGTGTGGCCTCAAGTACTGCGCTGTGAAGACCGACGTCCTGCAGGTTTAATATCTCATGAATGTATAGATACAACAATAATGATCATGATTCATTATGCAAACACAGCAAGTGAAAATAATCTTTAAACCAAGGAAAAAGGATGACATTACTCCACAGCATAAAACATTACACTGGCTATCTTTATCTCTTTATCTCTTAGGACTGAGAGAGAGATTTCATTTCATTTCATGATCCAACCTGATCACTGAGGTCCTTTTTAAATGTTCCTTATGTGTCCCATAAAAGATGCGGTGAGTGTGCCTTCTGGTTTTATTCCCTTAATGGTTACCAGAACAACAAGCTCTCTCTGTGTTTTTAAAAATAAATTAAAGGCCTATCATTTTAATTTGGAGTAATATTATAGCCTTAGTCTTTAAGCTTTAACTAATTATTTCTGGGGTTTCTTTACTTTTTTTTTTTTACATTTTTAATATTGTATTGTTTTACTGTTGTAATTTATTTGTCTTGCAAAATTGTATTTCTGGTTTATTTCATATTTGTCCCATGTGAAACTCTTTGGGTTGCATGTTTGTATGAAATGTGCTAAATAAATAAATAAAGTTGAGTTCAAACTACAGCTGAATTAATTATTGTTCCTCTCAGGACCATGTGAAATCTGCTCAATATAGATGAAATAATCTAAATCTTAAAAATGAATTATGACATCACAAGACAGGGCCATAAAATTAGCTAATATTCCAGGATCCAGTGTAGCTGTTATTGTATTTTAGTGGTGCAATTAATCAAATCACAGAAACGGACTGATGAAAACATTTGTTAGTGCATCAAAACCCTGAGTTCAACCAAATATCTCCGATAAATCCTATAAAAGCATTCACGCTACACTTGAGTTTCTTGTATATTAGTTATACATCTGTTGAAGTCCCTCTTTGTCTCTTCTTTGTGTAAAAAAGCGGTTCCAGGCAGCTCTCGTCGAACACGCGTCCGTGGAGGTTTGTGCGACGCTGCCAAAGTTCAAACTGACTCTGGTACGACTGGAGCTGCTGCCGGTCGCTGAGCACCAACGAGGACCGGAACAAACCGGAGCCCAGACAGCAGGGGGTGCTGGTCTCCGCCGTGATCCGGCTGCAGGGTCAAAGGAGGCCGGGCTCAGAGACCTGGCGTATGTGCTGCACACATCTGGAACAACTGGGCTCCCGAAGATCGTGAGGGTGCCGCACAAGTGTATTCTCCCCAATATCCTGCACCTGAGGTGAGTGTTTGTGTCTTTATCGGCCTCTAAACCATCGTTACATGTTTTTAAATAGTTCATCCTCTCTTGGCTCAGGTCTTTGTTTCAGATGAGTGCAGACGATGTGGTTCTCCTGGCCTCGCCCTTAACCTTTGACCCCTCTGTGGTGGATATGTTCCTGGCCTTGTCGTCCGGCGCTCAGCTCCTCGTCATCCCGACCGTGATCAAGAAAACGCCCGGCCGACTGTCTCGACTGCTGTTCAGGGACAACAAGACGACCGTCCTGCAGGCGAGCGGGACCTCGTTTCCTTTCTGTCATTTGGTTTCATTTTTTATGAATTAGTACAACCACAAAAAGTCCAATATTTTTTTATATGCATTAATGTTATCATTGTTAATATTATTGTTGTACACCAAATGATACTATATATACAGTGTGTGTGTGTGTATATATATATATATAT
>NW_022280072.1:2606682-2622872 GCF_004355925.1 Anarrhichthys ocellatus
ATATATATATATATAGATATAGAAAATGAAATAAATACAATCGCATAATAAAGAACAATTCGACTTCCAAGAAAGGAGAAAAGAAAAAGAAACAACAACCACCACATTGCGCCCTCATCACTGTTTTCCTGTTTGTTTCACGTTTCAGGTAAAGTGGACATGGAGGCTCTGATGAAGACGTACCAAACACAGAGACGCTCTTTAGAGTCTTCACGGTTAGATTTCACCAAACTAAAGCGAACCCTGCGGTCCTTGTGGCAGGTATGGCCAGCTGTCCATAACTCCACGTTTAAATACTTCCTGGTTTCACTTGTCACTTGAATATTTCTTTATTCTCCACGACAGGAAACTCTTGCTCTTCCTGAGGATGCGGCCGTCGACGAGGCATCAAACTTCCTGTTGAGTGGAGGAGACTCTCTGAAGGCGCTGCGCCTGCACGAAGACATCCTCGCTGCCGTAGGGGCGACCTCGCCGGAGCTTTTAGAGGCCATACTCGACGGGACCTTCTCTGATGTTCTGCGCCACGTCGAGAGAGCTGCACTGATGCCGCCACCTGAGAGCAGCCCGCCACCTGAGAGCAGCCCACCACCGACGACCGTGAAACGCCACGCTGACGAACCCTCCGCCGTGCTCCCGAAGAGAGAACGCACATCCGCAGGGAGGCCGAGGGGGGAGACGCCGGCTTTTAAAGTCCTAAGACGAGCAGGTGAGGTGATAGAAATCGGAAATCCACATTCAGACTTCCAGGCCGACGCGCTCGGAGAGAAAGATTCCGGTGAGGAACGCAGAGGTGGAGTTCTGGGCCTCGATCTGAGCTGGTCCTCAGACACGGGCAGATGTGTGGACGCCTCCCCGATGCTTCTCGTGCAACACGGAACCGATCCGAAGTCAGACGGCGGTAAAACAACGGTGTTCATCGGCTCCCACTCTCACAGGATCCAGGCTTTAGACCTGACCGACGGGAGCCTCGTGTGGGAGCGAGTTCTCGGGGACAGAATCGAAGCTTCGGCCGCCGTGTCTCGCTGCGGGAGCCTCGTGGTTACAGGTCAGCTCTCCGAAAACACTGTGTGAAAAATATCTGACTTTGTGTTATTTTTCTTTGGGATTTATGGACCTTTTTTGGGGGTGGGCTGATTTTTCCAGGTTGCTACGACGGCTGTGTGTATTTCCTGTGCGCTGCGTCTGGAACGACGCGGTGGACTTTTGAGACGGGAGATGCTGTGAAGAGCTGTCCCGCTGTGGACCCCCTCACGGGTCTGGTGATAGTGGGCTCACACGATGGGCATGTCTACGCCCTGGACCCAAAGGTAGGACAATCAGGTAGATCATTTAAAAGTTATATAACCTAGTAAATGTAGATAAATAAAGGTTTGTGTTTCAGGTGGAGCAGTGTGTTTGGAGGCGTCACTGTGGGGGCGGAGCTGTGTTTTCCTCGCCATGCCTCCACCCGTCACTCAGACAGCTGTACGCCGCTTCACTGGGAGGTCATTTACTCTGTCTGAACCCTGTGAGTAAAATATCAAACTTACAGCTAACTGCTCTGTTCACTGAAGGCAGTTTTGAGACTTTATTTTTTGTCTCCCAGGAGAGCGGAGAGGTCCTGTGGTCGTACCGTCAGGACGTCCCGTTCTTCTCCTCGCCAAACGCCTCCTCCGGTCTCGTGGCGATCGGATCGGTGGATGGAAACATCTGCTGCTTCAGCAGCACAGGGACACTGGTGAGACTGCTGTGTTTCTCCAATATGTGACCACGGTCTGAAATCTTAAAGGGACAGCTCACCCCAAAATTAAAAATACATATTTACAAACAGAGAGTCATCTAGTCCCACTATAGTGGAGAAAAGACAGACATCTCTAGGGGCAATATCTCCAACACTCTGGATTAGATTCATAAATAGCACTACAGTTAAGAGGAAAAATATAAACTTTAGATTTTAGGGTGAACTGTCCCTTTAATGATTGCAAATTGAGCAAAAAATGTCATTTTTTCCTGCAGGTTTGGCAGTTTTTAACAAAAGGCCCGGTCTTCTCCTCCCCGTGTGTGACACCAGACCAGCAGAGGGTTCTGTGTGGGTCACATGACGGCCGCCTGTACTGTTTGAGCCGCGTCGACGGCTCTCTGGTTTGGACCTTCCAGACCACGGGGAAGGTGTACTCCAGTCCGTGCGTGTTCGACGGCTCCGTCGTGGGCAGGAGGGGGACTCTGGTGGCTCTGGCCTCCACAGACGGCACAGTGTGGATCCTTGACGGACACGACGGACGGACGCTGGCCTCGTTCCGTCTCCCAGGGGAGCTGTTCTCGTCCCCGGTGGTGCATGAACGCTCCCTCGTAGTCGGGTGCCGCAACGACTACGTGTATTGTTTAAATCTGACCGTCAAAGAAGAAACATAAGACGTATTTCTGCACAGTTTTTTTAAATAATAAACACTTATATCCGTGTGCTTTGGGAAATGAATGAGTCCTTCAGTTCAGACATCAGTATTTAATTTACATTATTCATAACATTTTCTGTCCCTTTTAAGAATTGGGACAAAAAAAAAAAAAAAAGTGTAAATAATACCAAACATTTTTCTCGTTACACATAACACTGCGTACACGACACTATTGTGCACGAGCAACGTTAGAAAAACAAAAATGACAAAGTGACTCTTTGTGAAGCTCCGGTGACGCCTTCTGACTTCAGACATACATACAGATCATTAAGTGAGTGGAAGGGAAGGAGAATGCTGGAGGTTTTTATTTCCTCTTCTTCTGTCACAGAGCAAATGCTTACGTAAGATCATATCACGTTTACGAGGAAGTGATGGCCTACAAAGGAGTGTGTTACGGGGAGGACGAGCTATGAGAGTTGTATGTTACAGCAGGCGAGGGAAGAACGTCGTCGCACGGCTGTGAGGACGCGACGGTGTGCAGTTCACTGTGAATGCCCCGTAAAACACGTAGTCTTCAGTGCTGTGTTCACGTGCACCCACCGGGGTGGTTCATGACAGAACTTTTCAGGTGACTTTAAAAATGACGAAAAATTGTACAATAGCCTGTTTGACAGCTATCACAGTCGTCACGGACACAGTGAGGATTGTTACGCTTGAGTTTAGAGAATGAGTAAGAAAGAACATGACGAGGCTCAGAGGAGAGATACAGTATCGGTTCATCCATGGACGGATCATGAGACGACGGGGCCCTGGACACAGACATGTAAAAGACCCCCTCATATCTACAGGAGCAAGACACAGACTTTATATCTGTTAACTCTTTTTGCCCGTGGATGTTATTCCCTTTTTTTGTAGTCGATTTGAGTCTCTTTGTTGTTGTGTCTCTTTGTAGCTGTTTTGCATCTCTCGGTGTTGATTTTGAGTCTCTGTAGTTGTTTTGTGCCTCTTTGTGGTAGTTTTGTGTCATTTTGTAGTAGCTTTGTGTCTCTTTGTGGCTGTTTTGTGTTTCTTTGTAGTCAGTTCAAGTGTACTTGTTGCGTCTCTTTGTGGTCATTTTGAGTCCCTTTGTGGCTGTTTTGTCCCTTTTCATAGTTGTGCGTTTCTTTGTAGCTGGTTTGCATCTCTGTCGTTAAGTTTCTCTTTGTAGTCATTTTGAGTCTGTGTAGATGCTTTGTGTCTCTTTGTGGCTGCTTTGTCCCTTTGATAGTCTTTTGAGAGTCTCTGTGTTCTCTTTGAAGCTGTTTTTCCATTCTTTTACATTTTTGTGTCTATTTGTGGTTGTTTTATTTCTATTTGTAGTCAGTTTGAGTCTCCTTGTAGTTTTTGTGTCTCTTCGTGGTTGATTTGGTGTCTTTGTAGTTGTTTCATGTTTCTTTGTAGTTGTTTTGAGTCTCTTCCTGCTTGGTACGTGTCTCCATAATTGACGATTAGTAAGTGAAGACCAGGGGGGGCCCCCTGACACGTTGGGCCCCTGGGCCTGTGGTTCAGTAATCCATCCATGGTTTCAAACATAGAAAAATCCACTGCTTTACATAAATAATACCTGTAACACTTCCATCAGCAGATGCAGCAGGGTCACGATGAGTTCTTGTTACTGGTAGCCCTTAAAACACGATCAGTTACCCTCTGTTGATTAAACACCGTCGCATGTCAGAGCTTCACCTCGACTGAAGAACTGCTTCACCTGTTACTGTGTGGAGCGAGTGATTTATATACAACCATGGTGACACAGTTGGCTACAAAATAAAAAAACAAAGAATTGGGGTTGGCTATTGCAATGGCCAGCTGTGGTTCTGATTGGCTCTGATTGGCTGCCCCCCCCCTCCTCTTCCCAGACTGCGACATGTGGGACATTATTCTTTGTGTGTTTGTATACAGTATGTGCATGCGCGCAACAATTGTTTACATACATCTGTGCGATTGTGTTGGAATATTTGAATGTGAAGCGCACGTTAACATGATAATAGTACCAGCCAGTGTGTGTGGGGTCACGAGGACGACGATGGTGAAGATGATGGGGGGCTTTACTTGTTTCACAGTCAGGAGGGTTTTCATGGTGAGTGTGATGATGACTCTCCAGGTGCCTCAGAGTCCAGTGGGCAGTGTGCAGTCTCAACGCAGGCCGGTGTGCAGCCGAGGTGGGGGTGTTATTTGATGATCTGAGGACAGTCGCTCCAGGCTTTGGCCTTTCGCTTGGCCAGCGCCAGCCACGCCGGCTCCGTGGACACCTGCGGCGAGTCGCTGGAGGGGAAGCGCTTCGACACCTCCTTGACGGCAGGTGGCGACGGTGTGGAGTCTGCGATCTCGACTGACGACAACAACAAATCAAGCACAACAATTAGCTGCAAATCTATCAGTTGCACCTTTTTTAGGCTCATTTTATGAGAGAAGTTTAATGAAAGTGATTCAGCTGTAACATGTAACATTTATCTTGTCTTCAGCTCATCTTATGATCTTAAAAACATCAGAAAATTCCTAAAACTCACAAGGTGACGTCTCGCTTTGTCCGACCAAAACACCCAAACCCCAAAAGATTCACTGAAAAAAAATGTAAAACTAGAAAAATAATAAAATTCTCACATTTGAGAACCTTTGAACCATCAAACTAAAGAGTCACTGACGGATTTTCTGTCAATCAACAAAATGTTTAAATTGATTAAATGTTGGAGCTCTGTTCTAATATAAAATACATGCTAATGTATTCAATCAATAACTAATTAGTTTAAATATTCAACAGTTTCAACATCCTGGAAATATGGATTCAGCGCTAAACATAACCAGTAGAATCAATATTGATTAAGCTGACCATTTATTTGATCAATTAGTGTATAAAGTGTATTTTATTTGTATATTTTTATATACGATATAGTAAATAGTATATAAATCGTTTATTTTGTCTGGATAGAAACTAGGAAAAAAAAAAAAAGCTCGTCCTCATTTCAGAACTTTAGCAATTGTTTTGGGTCATTTCCACTTAATAAATGAAGAATATTTAAAGCAGATATTTTGCGTTATTAATGTTAGTCGTGCGGGTTCTTACCGGTGATGGAGCTGGGTAAAGTGTTGGCTTTTTTCAGATGTTCTCTGCGCTCGAATCGTCCCAGGAGGCTGTCGGGTCTCTTGGGCTCCTCTGGCGTCTGCGGTTTGGAGGACGGGCTGGTGCTCCCGCTCCCTCTGCTCTCCGTGGGGCTCAGCAGCGCCACCTGCAGGAGGAGGTTAACGCTCGTGTGAGAGGAAGAACACACGATAACGTGAACCTTAGTAAGTGAGTAAAGAGGCGCGTACACTGTCTCTCTCTCGGGAGTGTTTGTTGTCTCTGTGGCTCCGACGGTCGTCTCGGTTCTGCTGCTGGTCCCTGAAGCCCTTCTGCTTCTGCAGAGCCAGCGTGATCCACAAGGGCCCGGCCTCCTTCTCCTGGACCTTCGAACTGTCCAGCGAGTGCCTGCTCTGGAGTGATGGCTTTTCTGCAGGGCAATTTTTGACACATTACTATTGTTTCTACAAAAACAAGTTATTTGGTATTAAATAATGTTGCTGTAGCTACATATTTATCAGACAGTCCTTCTCGTCTAACTCTCGGTAAGAAAACTAATTGACACACTGCCCAAAACGTCAAACTATTCCTTTAAGGGCCCGTGTCCACATGGCGCCATTGTCTTTTTTCAATTGCGTGCAGCGTCTTTTTTTTCTGATCGCTCCCTATTTTCTTTGTGCGGTATCTCCGAGTGCTTCAAGTTAAAAAAGAAAAGCGCAGGTGACGTCACTGCAGTAAACGGAGGAGAAGTTTGTTTAAAAAGCATGTCTGTTTATCCTGAACTTTTCTATTTTTGGACAGACACTATCATCATGACAAAGACCAAAAAAAATGCCCATTTGTGGGAGCAAATATGTGGTGCGGACACTGAATGTTGCTGGTGAGCGTTGTGCTTTTATTAAACGTACGCCTCGAAACACGCCAAAGCAACACTGACCTTTCTTCATGAGCTCCGTCTTCCTGTCCGTCTTCTCTCTCCAGGGGATGTTAATGGAGGGGAAGAAGGATCTCTTCTCCTTCGGCTCCTCCTCCCCTTGGACCTGGCCTTGGCCGCTCCGGTGCAACTGAGCGACCGCCGACGGTTCCTCGCTTCTGCTCGCCTGCTCCTCGGCGGCCCCCGTCCTCTGGATCACGGCCTCGTTAGGGGGCCCGTGGACCACTTTGGGCAGCGGCGACGGTGGAGGCGTGGGGGCCGCTCCAGCAGGTTTCGGTGACGTGGTCGGTCTCCGGTAGATCGGAGGCTTGGAGAGCACCTTCTCGCCTTCACCGCGTGCGGCCGGGCTGGTGGATTTACCCGGTTTAGCCCGAGGGGCGGCAGGGGAGGCGGATGCGTGTAAGTACTTGCCCGCCGCGCCTTCTCTCTGAGGCGATGTGGGACTTGTGGATTTGTCGGAGAAGACGGAGGAAGTGTCGGAGTCCGGCTCGATGGGGGTGAGAGGCGAGGGGACGCCGTCGAAGCTGTCCCCGGCGCTGTATCGCTTCTTCCTTTTCTCAGTGGACTGTTCGCTGTGAAAGCGGAGCGAGAAGTTGGTCCTCCTCAGCTTTATGCCGAACGGCGAGGGCTTGTCCTCACCGTCCGGGCCTCGGTACTCTGCCTCCTCTTTACCTTCAGACGCCTCCGTCTCCGACTCCGAGGCCTCGGATTTGGCTCCAGGGCTGGGAACCAGGAAAGACGGGAGGTCTTTGGCGAACATGCACTCGTCTGAGCCTCTCTCTGCGATGCGGACGGTTTTACTCGTCCTGTTCTGAGGTTTGCTGGTTGGAGCTGGTGAGGTGGCGGCGGCGGGGCTGTCAGGCGGAGCAGCTTCCTCTCCTGCGTCCTTCTCGTCGGCGCCGAACACCTCGGAGTTCCTGTTTGAATCTCCAAACTTCTTCTTCGCAGGGGTGATGGAGAACTTGGCGCTGGCAGACATGGTCTTCCTGAGGTTCGCGTGGGAGAACGCCTGCGTGTCTTCGCCGCTGGGCTGGTTCTTGCTCGGTTCTGGGTCGTATTTCCCCTCCTCCACCCCCTTGAATATCTTCGACCTGATGCTCGCCCATTCGGCCAGGACGGACTGGTCCGTGGAGAGCGAGGACTCGTTGAGCGATTTGGTTTTGCCAGACTTGCGGTCCGGCGAAGTCTTGCTCTTGGTCGGCGGCGGCGTTCCCTGCGCCTTCCTGTCATCCCCCAAACCCAGCAGGGACATGCAGGCGGTGTCCTTGATCTGGTCCAGATTGACAGCCGTCCCGCAGAGCTGGGCGCCCGTCACTAAGATGGCGGTGTGGGGGACGTACGGAGACGTCGGCAGGTTGGGGGACTCCGGTCCTTCAGAGGAGGAGGCCTTGGCGCTCTCTCTTTGCTCGGACGCACTTCCGCTCTGGTGGCTGGACGCCGGCGTCACGGGCGTCAGGTGGACCTTCTGGAACAAAATCTGTTTTTCTCCGGAGGAGACTTTGAAAGAGAAAGGCCTCTGTCTCTCCTCCATCTCCCTCCAGCGCTGCTCCTCCTGCTCCTTCCTCGTCCTCTCCTCTGCGGTTTTCTTTTCTTCAATCTCCCGCAACCTCAGCTTCTGCGCCTCCTCCTCTTTCTTTCTTTCCTCTTCTTCCTCTCTTAGCTTCCTCTTCCTCTCGGCATCAAGCTCCCGCTGCCTCCTCGCTTCCTCCTCCTCCTCCTTTTGTTTCCTCCTTTGCTCTTCCAGTCGTCTCCTCTCCTCCTGCTCCCGCTCCTCCTGCATCCTCCTTTCCTCCTCCTCCCTCCGCCTCCTCCTTTCCTCTTCCTCTCTGATCCTTCTCTCCTCTTCCTCCCTCCTCCTCATCCTCTCCGCCTCCTCTCTGAGCCTTCGCTCTTCCTCCTCCTGCTGTTTACGACACCTCTCCTCCTCTAGCTCACGCAGCCTCAGCTCTTCCGCCGCTCTCCTCCTCCTCTCCTCCTCCTCTCGTTTGAGCCTCTGTTCCTCCAGCTCCCTCTTCCTCCTCGTCTCCTGTCTCTCCTCCTCGTGGAGTCTCTGTTTCTTGAAGCTTCCGAGGGACTCGACGGATGCTCTGCGCTGGCCGTCCGTCGAGACGCCTGCAGCCTCGAGGTCCTCTCGCAGCACGCCGGGAATCGAAACCTCTTGGAGGTCCTGAGAATGTGGAAAAATGATGAGCTCATGTTTTCAAAAAGGTAAGGCACGTCGCAAAAATAAACCGACAACACGCTGAGGCACATTTGAGGTGGCTCACCTGTGTGAAGCACCGGTGTTTCCGGGAAACCCTCTGGTTTTTCGGCTTGACAGACAGTTTATGCCTGGCAGCGGCGTTGTCTAAGCGAGGGGCCGACTGCGGGACGGAGTCCAGATTGATGGACTCGATGGTACCAGCGGGCGGAAGAACTTGTCTGGACCTCGGCGACCTCACTGGAGTGCTGTGTGGTCCGGCTTGTTGAGCGCCCTGAACCTGGATTATGTCACAATAACTTGTATTAAGAGGAGACGCTACAGGTGAATAGGGTAAACTAAATCAACTAACAGATATCACCATGAAAATTACAACATTACAAACATTTAATAAGAACATTTGAATAAGCTCATAAGTTGTTACCTTTGGCTCTGTTGTCTCTGGTTCAGCTTCTACCTGAACCAGAACCTTCAGGGGACTCTGGGGAACCTCTTCCTCATCTGAACTTCCCTCATCTCCCTCACTTTTCCTCAGAGAAGGAGGCCTCTGTCCAAACTTGATCCCTTGTGCTATCTGCCGCTGTGTGAACAAACAGAGAAACACGTTACGAATGCAGACGGAAGATAGAAATGTCCGGCAACCGAGTGCACACCGCCGCGAGGCCCACCTGCAGATCCCTCACTTTATCCGAGACGTTTTCCTGGGACATGGTGTGATCCGGCCCGGGCTCGGCCGCCGGCTCCTCTGGGATGAAGATGCTGTCGTGCGAGAGGGCTCGAGAACCGATGGGATTCAACTCCCTGCAGAGGGAATGAGAGCGTCTTCAGTGCTGCAGGCAGCGCATCACTCATTCATTCATTTATCCGTGAATCATTTCACACAAAGAAAATTAATGACCTCTGTTTACACACCAGCTTTTTCAGCACATCAATTAAACGGCTGAACTGGTGTCGGGGCCTTTTAGCAGAGCCTCACCCTGTTTCTCTACAGATTGTGCAACCACAACGTGCAGCGGTCACATAAACACTTTCACTTTTCTGCAAGCGAAAGAAATCTGATGAGAAGTTTAAAAATGTGTCTGGGTGAAGGCTGTACGAAGGTCACAAACTTCCTGTGTCTTATTATTATTATCATTATTATTAACACATGTGGTTGCAGATTTTATCAGCAAAAATATGACAAAAACAACAAGCTCAAGTTCATTAACTCAAGACAAATATGTGTAAGAAAGGAAGCTTTATCCGTGTAAATACCTCAGATGTTGATTGGACTCCTCATCATCAGATACAACTCCATTGCACACTTCCCCAGTAGAAAAACTGGCCTTAAGCTCTGCTCCATCAAGGCCCCCCTTCGCCTCCCTCTTCTTCTTCCTCCCAAAGAGTCGTCTGAAGGGCTGGAATTTGTCGTGTCGCCTTCTCTCTGCTGGCAAAAAAGAGAATGGATGACAACCGCAGCCACCCAACATCAGATCATCAATCTTTATATCTCCCTCGTGGAGAGATAACAGGCAGGACGGTGCCTCTGGGCATGTTATTCTACAGTGTGCGTGTGTGTGTATGTAGATAGTGAAATGTAAATGAAAACAAATGTAAACAGCAGATGGAATGAGAAGAAAACCTCGGCTCTTTGGTTCATACGTATTCACATTTTAAAGGAGGTGGGAGAGATAAACAGCACACAGGGAAAAAAGAGGGAGCACCCACAGCCTGAAGTAGCTTCAGAGAAATCCATGAAAGCAGTTTGAACGACATCCTGAGAGGCTGACGTCACACGAGTGACTCACATCATACATTTGACCCGCTATATTCCAACAGATAACAACCCTCCAAGATGCACACGTGTTATCTGCTGCAAAGCTAAAGGGAATAAACTTTGATTTTTACTCATATCACTTCTCTATATCAGTCTATTAAAGGCAAAATGCCAAAAAAATAACCTTGAAAGAAACATTAAAAGACACGTGTAATAAGCAGGAAGAGACTCTAAATCACCACAAAGACACTAAAACTACAAACAGATGCAAAGAGACACACAAAGACTCACAACTTTGAAAACTTAGTAAAACAACCACGAAGAGACACAAAGCAACTACAAAGAGATTAAAAAGTATAAAAGAGACACACAAGGAAACTACAAAGAGACTCAAAATGACGACAGAAAGGCACAAAACAACAACAAAAAGAGGCTAAACAACTCTAAAGTCAGCTTGTCTTCTCTTATGTAGGAGGGGTGGTGAGGCCTTTTGCATGTCTCAGTCTCAGGGACTCGCTGTCTCACAATCTGTCCATGGCTGACCTACATAATAAAACAGAGCAGCTGTAATAAACCCTGTTAGTTTATGAGGAAGTCATGAATCACAGTTATGAAACCAACTTTTGGACTTTTAGTTGATTGGACTTTATTTCCTCATCATCTTTAAAGCCAGAAAGTCTCGAGCTAAACTTTCCCACAAACGTTGACACGACGTTTTGTTTTTGTGTACTTGTGGAGGTCCACTGGATGAACGAAGTGGGTGAGGTTACAGAGCTACGCAGCTACTCTACACCGCTGTGCAGACAGGCGTTCTCAGGGATCTGTGGGTATCCCTTTCACAGCTATAAGTAGCAACTGGTGTGGGATTTCACTTCGCATGCTGCTCACTGTACCAGAGGCATCATGGGAAATGATACAGTGAACTAATTTCCCCACGTACAGTAGATCCCCGACTCTGAAGTGTGTCTTGCGTGGGTGGGAGAGTTTAAGTGCCGTGTATGTATAAATATACTGACGAAGATATTAATATATTGAGAATGTGGGAAGTATGCTATAATTATGAACAACAATGAAAAGACACAGCATGACTACAAAGACACACAAAGCAACAATGAAAAGAGGCAAAACAACCACGGACAAAAAATAATTACAGAGAGACAAAGAAATGACACAAAACAACTACAAAGATTCAGAAAATGACCACAAAGACACAAAACCACAGAGAGATTTATAATAACTTCAAAGAGACTCAAAACAAAAACAAAGAGGCTAAACTATGAAGACTGCGTGCTGAATGGTTCATTAGAAGAGGGCTGTTTTGTTTTTTTACTGAAATTGCAGCTGGGATGTGATTCACGATATTTGAGGCAATGATGATTCATAATTAGATGAAAACTACGTTATAATTATTATGGTGTGATCTTTTGCGAGGATGTTTTCTTAAATCTGTAGAATACGATTTGTAGGCCCGGCATCAATCTTGTCATCTAACCTTTAGCATGAAAACGAATAAATGTATTTCACAAAATGTCAAACGCTTTATTTAAGAACTGCTCATGTGGTTGAAGCACATTTGCTTTGTGGTTATAAGCAACGATGTCTCACAGAAATACGTGAAATGCCCACGACCTCGTTACACGTTAAGAGGCGGCGACATGTAATGTGTTAAAAATACGGCCCGACACAATTTATGTTTGGGCAACAAAGCTACATAGTTGGGTTTAGGAAAGAAGAGATCATGTTTTGGTTAAAATGACTGACTACCTAATTTAAAAAAGTCTACTTTTGATTTTGTAATGTAACTTACTGTGTATGCCAAGTCATTTAAAAAGTAAACTATTGGGTAACGTTACATCAATAATGCAGCCTACGTTATTTAAAGTTAACGTTGACTTTTTGGTTACGTAATTACGTAATCATTTAAAAAAGTAAACTTTTTACGCAACTATGTAATTTTAAAAAGTCAATGTTGACTTTTGGTTTCAGACACTAACACTGGTCTCCTAGGTGAAAGTCCTGCGTTTGATGTTGGATAATCCTACAATTCAAGATGAAATGAAATAGTTCAAAGATAGAAATGATGAGGTGTTTTAAATCTTTGCCTTGTGTTGTTTTCTCTTGTGGTCGTTACTTCTTCATAATTATCAATTCACATTTAGGACCTTGATGTTTACATCAGGACGGAGTTTTTAGCTTTAAATGTGTCAGTTTTATGTTTTGGGTTTGGAAGGACTTAAGAGAAATGTGAGATTATGGTCTTTATTTATTTAACTCTCTATCAATAGAAGTAGAAATATATATATATTTTTTTTTATTCTGTGTCTGTGCAGGTTTGAGACTTTGTGTTTCTCTGTGCATGGTTTTACTTATTATCACAGTGTAATTAAAGACAATGTGTAGTGTTGATGCTGATGACATTAATACTGCTTCTTTCTCTGTCTAAGTGCAGTGATATTACGATGTGACACTGATGTTCTGTTCTCCTGCAGAAAGCTCTTCCGGCGTTTCTACTCTGGTACGAAGCCCATAATGCACCGCCGTGGGCACGCTCACACACTCATGCGTGAAACCAGAAAGGGCACTTCTTTTTTCCCCTCTGCAGCACAGACGACTCAGCAGAGCAGCTCCCGGATTTATAACGCCGAGGTTAACTCTTGCTTTTCTGTGCGCTTGTGATGCAAACGTGGTTTTGAACCACCGCTTCCTCTCAACTCAAGACTCCTGATGCTTGATTATTCTAGACATCTGAATCTGGGAATATCTCCCATCTGGGGAGGGAAAACTAACCAGCTGGCAGCAGAAGAAACACTGCTTGTGACTACTACTTATTCCACAAACCAAAGATCAAATGCAAACAATGCAGCAGCTCACTGTGATAGCAATACAAGCAATAAACTCGAAGAACGTCCCATGATTTAGGACTACATGCACATTATCTGGACTAACTTGGAGCTCTGCCAGAGACTAAATCTGGGTTCAACAGTAAGGGTTGCCAGGTTGCCATAAACCATTTTTAAGAAATTGGCAACCAATTCTTGGCCATCCACGGCCACAGCATAAAGAGTGAAAACAGCTGGTCTGGCTGTCCAAAGGTAACTAAATCTGCCTAATTAAGACTCACCAATTCTAACTTTCATTATTAGATTAACGTTATATTTCTTTTCTTTACACTTCTGATAAACCTGACGAACAAATTCTAGTAAAGAGATGAAAGAAGTCAGAACCACAGCACACCAACCCGTCACCACGCCATGCAGCTCTTAAAGAGACAGCGCTTTGATACGCTGTCTCTTTAAGACGTTTGTTGTCGTTCCTCTTTACCTGGGCCTTTGGATTCGGTTACCTCTAAAAGCACGTCGTGCTTAGTTTCCGTGGCGTCCGTGGCCATGGTCACTGCACACCTCGGCTGTGGTGAGAGAAGAAGGAAGTGAGCACGAGGATGCTGTTATCACCTGTTTACTGCGAGGGGGGGTAAAAAGAGCGAGAGTGAGCGCTCGATGGAGGGCAAAGAGAGGAGAGACACTCGAGAGGGATCAGGAAAGAGGCTCAGGATTTACAGAGCAGAGCTTCATGTCTTGTTTTATTTGATTTTATTTGCTCTCCATCCCTCGTAGCGGTATCATCATAAAGCTCGGCTCTCTTAGCTCTTGCAGAATGGCTCTTGGTGATTGGCTCGTCGTTTTAAAAGCACGAGTCTTCCGAGGCCACTCTGTTGTGCTTTATTGATGTAAAATTACAAATATAAAAAAGACTTTGAGTCTTATAGACTTCTATTTTTACAGCCAACGTCACCAACGATATATTTGTGCATGTTGTCAACAGAAGTGGCGTTTTACCCGAGCCATCCAGAGGACTTGGCAAGCTTTTAAACGTTGAATTAAAACTGTTACCAGCATGAGAACGGCTGGTTGTTAAATGTTCGGACTACAGGATTCAGACCGGATCACGACCGCTTCAGAGCAAAAGGTGTTTCACTTTAACGAGTGGCTGTGTAAACTGGTGGCTTTTAGCTCCTAGTGACTCAATGGTTCGTGTAGACAATAAACAAAGATGAATCTGTATTTAAAATAGATTTACAGGCTTTTTACCACGACAACTACATGATCTGTTGGTGCTGCTGACACTACGAGCAACCACGATGCATTGGGCTGAGAGTCACCAGTTCACTTTGTCTGTAAGCTGTTAAACGTGTTGACGACCACTGGACTGTTTGTAGCTCCTGTCAAAGCTGGATGAAGTGAAACCTCTGAGTCTCTTCATGGTGTCTGACGTTCTGCTCATGAACTCAGAGAGCAGAGTTGATCATCTAGTGACTTGTAGCTCATAATGTCTCTCTGGTGTAACGTTACACGCTGGGTTTCTCCTCCTAATACATGTTTATATCTGGACACTTGCTAACGTATTCTACTCTCTAACAGCACTCAGACCTGTAAAGTCACCTTGTTTAGGTTGCGTTCTCCATCTTTGTTGGTTAATGTTCTTACACAGCTTGACAAGCTTTTGCACTCCGCCGTACTTCCGTTGCCAAACTTACGTACGACATCGTTGTTTACAAACTGTGACTGCCCCTATAGCACCTGAGTCCAACATACGTCTGTGTCTCATTCTAAGAGATCCACAGCAGAAGTAATCACAAGAAAGCAACCTCACCGGAACCAACAAACCACAGGACCTGCCTGCTGAACCCGACCAGAGGTTTTCTGATGCACAGCGGCTGAATGTGTGTGTTGTGTGAAACCACAAGCAAACCCAGAGTGCATGAGACAGTACTGAGAGAGAGAGAGAGCCATGCTGTCTCCAGTGGGATCAGCATGCCGTGGGCTTCCTTCCTCGCTGGACAGACTCTCTCAGAAATGTCTCGTCCCTGAAAGAAAGGCTCTTTGTCCTGCCAGTGTCGAACAAGGAGCGAACAAGCATGTTTGTCAGTCGGGGTGTGTGAACACAAGACAGTATCTCTATGTGTGAAGAGAGAGATACTGTGGATTCTTCTCTTGTTTGTCTGTTTATTTACATGTGGCTTGGCTGCAAGTTTCCAATGTTGTCTAAGAAACAAGTGTGTGACCTGTTTTATTTGTGTTGTGTTGTTGGTGTGTGTTGGCAGCCTTATTGCTGCAGAAAAAGAGCAGCCAGAGATGGGATGAGAGAAGCACGAGGAGCGGCCATGTGCTCTACAGAAGCAGAGAGAGATGCCTTTGACGAGAGGATACAGCTGCATACACGGCGTGGCGGGCGGCGCCATACGACACTACGTCTCTCGAAAACGACCCCTGGCGGCTCCACGCCGGCCGACCGGCGACGTCAGCTACCTAAAGTCCAAAGGCATGAAGGCCTTTTCGTGTTGCAGCGGCCGAGTGCAACATAACCTCACAGCACAAGCAGCTTGCTGACAAAGCAGACAGACGAACGCGGCGGGGGGGGTGACGGTTTACCTATTTCAGCTGCACAGCTCGAGACGGCTGCGCACCACTGCAGTAAAACCTTAGGGAACATCGATCTGCCCCTTTTCTTTTTTCTTTTTGCACAAAGCTCGTTTTTTTACCCAGACGAGCGTCGCTGGCTTTGGGAGGAAACGGTGAAATGAAGACAGAACAGAGACAAAAAGAAAACAGCAGGTTTTGGGTTTGTTAGGTCTGTTGGTGCACAGTAGGAAACATGACATAGAGGGGTGACATGGGATGGATGAGGAAGCATTTCTAAACAGGAGAACATACAGGATGCAGGAATCTACATTGTACTCATCATGTTAGGGTCCAGAGCAGGCGGCAACATCTGGTTCTGAAAAGTGAGGTCAAAGCTTCATGTCTTAAAGCTGCATTCTCTCTAGTGTCCACCAG
>NW_022280072.1:2627872-2654602 GCF_004355925.1 Anarrhichthys ocellatus
AGGGGATGCTTTAGGGCGGGGCTACACAGTGATTGACAGGTCGCTGCCTCTACCAGACGTCTTCGTAACTCCTTCGCAGTCCAAATGTGGTAACTTCCGTTCATCGGTTGCAAAAAACAACAACATGGCGACGGCGAAATCGCCGAACTCGAGTCTGCATAACGGCAGTCCACAAACCAATGAGTGACGTTACGAGCACTACGTGCACTTCTTTAATACAGTCGATGGTTTAGTTGTTATTTAGCTGACATTTCGGAGATTCGGAGGAAACCTTATCATTTTATTTTAACAGAATAAACACTGCATAGTGTATTATTAAGAGCAGAGATGTGTGGTATATAAACATGTATTACCTTATCTAATGTGTACATGTTATACATCAGAAAGGTTGATAACTTGCACCACACTGAGGATGAGATAAGGGCAGTACTGTCTAATCTGTATAATAGTATATAAAATACTGTGTTCGCTCATAATGGGTGATATATAATATACACCGTTTGACATCTTAGATCTGATCATTTACTTCACTATTCATTTAATAGCTGTAGTTGCTAGTTTCTTTGATAAAACACAGTTTTACACGCAAAACATGCAGATGATTATATGAATTATAACGACAAAACAACATTTTAGTGAAACGCACCCAAGTTCATTTCGAAGCTGGGAGGTTCCTCTGCTGTTTGTCAAATGACTGGAAATCAATCGACATTTTAAAAAGCGCAGGAACAACAGAGAGTCAGGCTGATCTTTTGTCTGCCTCGAGGTGATACAAAAATCAAATCCACGTTTGCAGTTTTTATCTGAGGTCAAAGGGCGTTAAATGACTCAAATAAAATGGACGCAAAGGCAGTCAGAAGTGTTTGTCAGTCACCATTTGGTGTGTGTGAGAATCTAAACCCTGATAACATTGCAGCACTTCATCGAACGCTGCTCTTGAATCAGTGGCGGTGACGTCTTTACTACGAGAGCTGATCCATGTTCCTTCTGCTGAACACACAGACCGGACATGTCATCACAACTATCAGTCCACCATAAACAGCTTATAGATTTATATCCGATCAGGTGCTGAAGAAAAACAGACCAGTTTCACATTAAAGCAGCAGCATTAATCCAACAACCAGCAGCCTGTGAATTCATTTCTGTCAAACTGCCATCTGTGCTGCCTCTGAATGTCTTTATGCACCATGAGTCCACTGACGGTGACAGTAATGCAGCATTGATTTTCTTTAAAAACAGCTTTTAAACGACACACAGATAAATAAATCCATTATTGCACATGCAGGCCTGCAGCATATGGCCCGTGCACGGTTCTCCAGCTGACTCGCATACCCTGTGAAAGGGGGCTGATATTGTGCAGCCTGTCGTTTAGGAGACGGTGAGAGACCACATCGACATGGACCGAGAGGCGCGGATCGATACGTCGCCGTTAACGGCAGATGAACGGAAGCTGCCGCACAGGGATTACAGCCTATTAATTGCAGAGTAAAAAAAGGCGCACGGAGAACAAAGAATGTGGCCTTTGCTTTTCTCACGTGTTGACAGAGATGAAATCCAAATAGCGTTAAATTCATTGCCGTTATTTTATATATAAATATATATATATATATATTTTAAAACCCCGATTAATTACAATTTGGCCTGTTGACATCTGCGTTTGCGCATTTCAAGTCGGATCAAATCGCATGTCCCAGCCCATTTACAGCGCGCGCGCGCACACACACGCACACACACACACACACACACACACACACACACACACAAACACACACACACATGCACATCTGCGAGGGATGGAGCAGGAGATGTGAGCGGGTCAATGAGAAATGATATACTGTGACAAGGTCACCGTCGTCTTGGAAATGTAAAACAATCAGCATAAAAAAGAAACAGACGAACAATAAGGAGGAGAAGAGCAGAAACAAACAATCCACCTCCTTGCTGTTGAAACGCGGTTCCTCCTCCCGATCAGCTCCGGCAGCTCCGACCCTTTTGTGTTGCTGATGCTGCTGCCTATGGTGGTGGTGCGGGTGCCCGACAGGGGAGGAAGCACGCACGCACCGCCTGTCCCCGCACAGCTGCACGCGTGCGAGGCTGGGGGGTGGAGGGTTGGAGGAGGATGGAGACGGGAGGAGGGTGTGGCTGCGAGCGGCGGAGGTTCAGTGTGCAGCGACAAACACACACGCGCTCTCCACGGCCGTCACGACGCGAGCGCGTTACTGTAACGTCAGCTCGTTGCTTTTAGGAAGCAATTAAAGAAGAAGAAGAATGGAAAGACAACCGTAAACCGCCCCGAGGAAGAAAGACAAACACACCTTGTATCCCTGAAGGTGTTAATTCTACTGGGATGTAGAAGTGACTTAATCGCCCTGTTTTATTTTATAAATATGATCCACACTGTTTTATATTAACCCTCCAAATTGATGCTCTCCAATTCAGTGATTCTCAACCTTTTTGGTGTCAAGGACCCCTTACATTTAGACACATTAGTTCCCAGAGCCCTATATGATAGGATTTATAAGAGACCTCCATCTGAAAAGATTTTGGTTGTTAGATTCAATTTAATATATTTGTATAGCCCAATAATCACAAATCACAAATTTGTCTCAGCGGGCTTTACAATCTGTACAGCATCACTGTAATGAATTGCTGTAAATTTACGGTGGATTTAAAACGGCATCTTACAGTATTTCATAATAACTGTACCATACAGTTTAATGTTCATCCCTCGCATGTAAATTAACAGTCAATTAACCAAACAGCAGACAACTGTCATTTATCAGCATAATACAGTATTTTCTGTGAAGTGGTGGAAATACGCTTCTCTATACAAGTTCAGTGAATCACAATCCATCTACATTGTACTGTCTATTGTAGGTTAATGTGTCTGTAATGACGATAAAATATCTTTTATTATTCAAACTGTTCATTGCTTAAAAGTTTGAGTGACAAGACGTGACCGACTGCTCCTGCATGTGACTTTGGAGCACAGCATGTGCAGATCAACCGAGGAGCCGAGGGAACGTTACGCTTATCATGCTACTGTTGTTCAGCGGTAGGTACCTATCCTAGAATGGCATGCCAGTACTTTTCCAACGGCACACCGTTTCCTGAAGGCAGGTGCCGCATACCACTCCAGGGATAGGTAGTACCCACTGCTGAACAACAGTATCATATAGGTACATAGTGATTGGGCTCACTTAAATAGTGAATAAGCAGTGAAAATAAACTATTCCCCAGAACCCCCTGGAACTCGCTCAAGGACCCCTGGGGGGTCCCTGCACCCCTGGTTGAGAACCACTGCTCTGATTCACACAATCAGACCCGTCTAGACTAGAACACCCCAAAGAGCACAATACATGTCCGCCGAGGAAGATGGAGAAGAATCTCCATCTTTTAACCCGTCTTGTTAAAGCTGCAACAATTAGACGATTAATCAATCGACACAACAAATAATTTGGTAACTATTTCATAACTTTTTCAAGCAAAAAATGATCAAAAATAACCTCCATCCTGGTCATTTGTGAGGTTGATTTCAGCTGCTTGTATCCACAATTTCATTCTTTCTGTCGCTATAAGCTCATGGCCGGTGAGGGTCTGAATGTAGATGAACTCGACTTTAAAGATTTTCCAGGCACGTCCAACTGGTAAGAGGCCTCGGGGTACAGACCCAGAACCAGTGGAGGGATTATATCTCTCATCTGGAAACCCCTCTGGGTCCTCCGGGAGCTGGAAAACATTGCTGGGGAGAGGGATGTCTTTTTTCTCTAATTTATATACACTGAATATATTTGGCTTTTGGATTCTTGGTCGCACAAAACTATATTTTAAAATAGGTTCCCCCGAGTATTGTGATGGGCCTTTTCTCCTATTGTCTGACATTTTTATAGACACAACAATAAATCAGTTAACCAAGAAGATAATGGGCAGATTAATTGAAAATAAATATAATCGTTAGTTGCAGGCCTGAAAGATAGGTTCTTTAATAAAATGTTTTCCAAAACAAAACATATAGTCCTTATTTAAAGATCTCTGTACGAGAGGACTGACACAATGTGTTCCAAATATCAAAACTGATATCAGTATATGGAGGACAATCTCTGAAGCTGAAAGCTCGTTTTAGCTTCTAAATCTCAAAGCATGAAGTACGATTTAACCCACTACCTCCATATTACAGGCATTACAGCCCTTTAGACTCTGAAGAGACCTTTTTAAACACATTTTTTTTCTAACAGCATAATGTCGATAAACCAACTCCCAGGAAGTGTGCAAAGGATTAATATCAAAATCTGCCATTTTTCCCCAAGGTTTACGGGTAATAGGCTTTAAAAACTAAAGGAAGAGGCCGAATACAACTTAGCTAGCGCTAGCTATGCCGTTAATGTGTTATAACCTAGATCTATGATTGATACTTAGCTTTTAAGAGTTAGGACTAGTATTTGTGGTTAACAAAAGTGTTTGCATTCACCTTTAATACGTTCTCTGTTTGTGAGAGATGGTGTCGGCCTCGTGTTGGCCTTTTTGGGGAGAAACTGACTTGTGATTATGTAACTCACGGACAGGACACCCAAGCAGAGGTGGATGTGAGACATGAGTCATGATGCTGCTGCTGCTCCTCCACACTGAGGAGTCAGGTGGTGATGTGGCTCTGAAGGATCTCACAAGAACATTACACAATGGGATTGTGCTTAAAAAGGATCTTACTTCACTGTAATGTTACACCTTTACAGACTCAAAACTATAGAAATGACTACACATTGAGTGGCCTTAAAGGAATCGGAGTCTCCTTAATTACGGCTAAACACTGAGGAACTCACAGAATACACTAGCTGAACTACATGTCCCAGGGGGCATTGGGGTACTTCAGGATCCCAAAGGAGTTGAGGACAACAATCACAAAAACTTATTCTGCAAATATGCAGCCAGTATAATTAAAACGTTTACTGAATGTACTACATATCACTCCAAATAGTTTATGCTTTATCCAGTGCAGCGAATGCACCAGGGAGGATTTTATTTTGAAAGTGTTGAAAACTGGACGTCTTTTTAAAATGTATTCTAGCTAGTTAAATTGGCATTAGTTTCCTAAAATTTAAGATAATCATGAGAGGATATCGGCATAGGAAGTAGACACACGTAACGTACTCCAGACTTATTTAATCAAAATATTTTAATTTGTTTAAATCACCTTAAATCGGAAAAACAGTTTTATTTTGAAAGTGTTCGAAATCAGAGGTGAACCGAATGTCTTTTTAAAACGTAATCTAGTGAAATTGGCATTAAATTCCTCAAGTGCAAGATAATCCTATGAAATAAAATATTCATAGGAAGTAGACACACGTAACGTACGTACTCCAGACATATTAATGTAAATGTTTGAATTTGTTTAAATCGGAAAAACGGTTTTATTTTGAAAGTTCATCCGGAAATGGCTACATTTACGCTAGCATACTTGATGTACTTTTGAAGTTTATTAAGGGTACGTGGTTGGTAACCAACAGTTTAGAAGTTTTCGCTCTCACGTAGAGACGTTAGTTAGCTAATAATAAACAGACACGCCGGATACCGATGATGCTTCCTCGCCGGCAGGACTACGGAGTGAAGAGGACCGGAGGAGGCTCGGTGATAAACTTCAGGACGACCATTAACAGCTCGGGATCTATCAGCCGCAGCTCCGCGGTGCTGCCGTCGGTGCTCACGTTCCTGGTGATCGTCGCGTCCGGAGGCCTGCTGCTCATGATAGAGAAAGGAATGCTGAACAGCATGGAGACGCCTCTTAGTCCTCGGGGTAACAACGGCAAGAGGGTGGACTTCAGAAAGCTCGGACCGGCGGCTGAGGACGTGGACTCACAGGTATAAGATGATAATAAGATAAAATAAGATAATCCTTTATTAGTCCCACAGTGGGGACATTTACAGGATTACAGCAGCATAGTAGATAGTGCAAACAAGATGCATAGTAAAAAAGCAAGATCAAAATAAGTAATTAAGTAATAAAACAGTAAAGCATATTAAATAACTTTAAAAATCCACAATAACTAAAGTATATATAGTATATACAGACAGAATAATTGTTGTGCTGCACAGATTAGATAGAAATGTTTCTTTAATAAGAAGCACCGTGAAGTTCTGCTGGAGTTTTTGTCATGTGCATTTTATGTATGTTTCACAATATTTACAAGATCTGTTGCACAAACTGTGGGATTAAAGGCTCGACAAGCCATTTAGTGATGTTAGTGGGTGAAGAAATTTAGTGTTTAGTATTGCACTTCCTTGATGTTTGGGACTAAAAGACGGCTTTAAAAACTTTAAAGACTCGTGAATTTTAGTCCCATCATGCAACTTGTTAGTGTTCCTGTCTCACATCTGACTCCACACCTCCAGTCTGCATGCATACTTTCTGTTACATTGTCAAGCCTACGATTAGATAACCTTGATGACATCCCGGTGACGGTCAGCGTGTTGAGACTTGCTGTTAAACAGTTTTCACAAGGCTCAGGAACACAAACCAGGACCAGTAAACTGATGTGTAAAATAGCTGGAATGCACTTTTTAAGAGTCGCCGACTTGTGTTCCCACTCAGATCCTCCAGGAGATCCGTAACCGGACCATCAGGACCGTGTGCAGCCAGAAGAACATGCCCCACAGCGTCTGGTCCCTGAGCCCTCTGCAGAGGAAGACGCTGCTGCAGCACGTCCTGGTGAACGACCGCTACCACTTCCTCTACTGCTACGTGCCCAAGGTGGCCTGCTCCAACTGGAAGCGGGTGCTGAAGGTGCTGAACGGAGCCCTAGAGAGCGTGGACGTCAACATCAAGATGGACCACCGCAACGACCTGCTGTTCCTGTCCTCCCTGAAGCCCGAGGAGATCCGCTACCGCCTCAAGTACTACTTCAAGTTCATGTTCGTACGCGAGCCCATGGAGCGCCTGCTCTCCGCCTACAGGAACAAGTTCGGGGAGATCGAGTCCTACCAGAAGAAGTACGGCGTGGAGATCGTGAAGCGGTACAGGAAAAGTCGCGCCAAGGACGCGTCCGTGAAGGGCGACGACGTGACGTTCGCCGAGTTCGTCCAGTACCTGCTGGACGAGGACGCGGAGCGCATGAACGAGCACTGGATGCCGGTGTACAACCTGTGCCAGCCCTGCGCTGTGTCCTACGACTTCATCGGCTCCTACGAGCACCTGGAGAGAGATTCGGATTTTCTGCTGCAGCACGTCGGGGCGCCGCCTCACGTTCGCTTCCCGGAGAGGCAAACGTGGTACAAGCCGGTGACGGTGGAGACGCTGCACTATTACCTGTGCGGCTTACCGCAGAAGCTGCTGAGGGAACTGCTGCCCAAGTACATTCTAGACTTCTCCCTCTTCGCCTACCCTCTCCCCAACACGACCACTGAACACTGCCGGCATTAGAAATGTGCAATATTTTATAGTGAGATTTTGACAATTTTTTAATATTCTTTGGGAACAAAGGGTTTTTATAGCCGTTACACATTTTTACTTGAGATGTTTCCTCAAAACAAATTGACCACAAACCACTAAAGCTTGAAATCAGCTGAATACAAAGAATTAAAAAACGTTTTCCTGTCGTGCACTGTTACAGTAAAAGAACCAATGCAGTATATAAACAATGATGTAAATAAGGTTGCGAGAACAAACGTTGTATTTTGCCTGTTTCTTCATCTACACGTTGAGGAAGTCAAAGGGTTAATAGCTTCTGTGGGCATTCAGTGTTTCTTTGTTTCATGTCACCGCCTCTCCTAAAACTTTGGACTATTTACTTCGAAATAAAACTCAAGTTGAGCACATTTCTGTAATTTTTGTATCGCTTTATTTTATGAATAATTTAATAATTTAAAAAACAAAAACATGAAGTGTAATACACGTAACCACAGGGCTGAACTTCTTTCTTCTTGCTACGTATAATATGAGGTTATAGTTGCTGAGGACTAAATTCATTTCAGAAAGAACTCTCAAAGCGGGATCCTAATTTTGAAGAGCGGACACTTTGCATCCAGTTGAGTCAACGACAAGTTGGACAGAAAAAATACTAAATGTGTTTGAATGTTTCGCACATTCATGATTTCACAAAGGTCGCTGGCGGGTACGGAGACTCACGGAGACTTTCACAATTCATGTCCAGACTTAAACTTAAAGCTGCTAGTGGTTTCTGACTCACGCATCAAATCCTCCACTCGTCTGTCTCTCTAGTCGTTAATCCTTGAAGCTCACACTTCTGAAAGAGAAAGCAAAACATATTCTTTTTAATATTTTCAAAGAGCTTTTGATGAAATCAGGCTGAAGTATTTATACAAATACTTATGACTCAACATTTATTTTGTATCCAAAAGCTGTGCTTCCTGTTTAAAGGATTACATTTGTATTCATTTTAAACTTGGACCCTATTTTCCCACGTTTCTGTGTCTAAGTGACTAATGTGGACAACAGCATTGAGTGACAAACACATGAGAAAATACGGTCCAGGTTGAAACACCAGCGTTAATTCCCTGGATCGCAAATCTAAACCAAAAACAACGAGCTCTAAAAAACACGGCAGAATCATTTTCATGTCCGAAGCCTTACTTGTCCGCCGACCTGTCCGCCGACCTGTCTGCCGACCTGTCCGCCGACCTGTCGGTGGAGCGGTTCAGAGTTCGGAGGATGGAGCGCTCTGGGGAGGTGTGATGGGAACCGGCGGAGGCGTCGAGGGACATCGAGCTCTGCAGCGACGAGAAGGACAATCCCTGTCTGCGCATCTCCTGCACGGCTCGTTCACTGAGGACGCAGAGACGATCAGACAGTGTTACGTCCTTGTTACTACAACGTGTATTAAAGATACAAGTACCTACTTGTAAATGACTGTAAGACACTTATGATAATCAATAAAGTCATTGAGTCATTTTCTTTTTAAAAAGTCGTGAATAATTGCAGTTTGTTGTGTGTATTATATGTAAGGAAGTGGAGTATCGTTGGGACAGTCCGTCTGACTGATTTGACAAGAAAGTTATTAATTTATGTAAAATGAATCCTTAGTTTCAGCTCTGTATGTACAGATATTCTAAAAGTAGGACCGGTTTATTTTCACCAAGAGGACACACGTGGTTCACAGTAAACAGGAGATTTTCTGTAGCGTCTCTCTCATCCCGATGATATGCTACTTCAAAACGTTAAACATTGGAGGGATAGTTGGGAACGTCACACTTCTAAACATCCAGTTAATGAAGTCTGGTGGCTTTGACGAGAGCATAGATAACAATTCAGTTCCCCCGTCAATGTAAATATCGCGTACACTTAAACGGATTGATTTATTTTATGGTTGCTAAAATAGTTTCTCCAAACTGGACTTTAACAAACAGGAAGAAGAACGGCTGTTTTTGCAGCCCACCTCAAGTGAAGAACTAGCTAATATTGGGAATGAATCTAGTTAGTTGCATCAACTATGCTACCAATGAAGTTACAGGTCTATAAAATACATAACAAATGTATACGAGTTGAGTCACATCACAAAGGGAATATAAAATACCCTTTAGTGGTCACACCGACATATTGACTTTGGGTCTTTGTGCTGGCGTGCGAGTTGAAGAGTCAGCTCACCGTTCAAAGCGCTCGCTGGTCAACTGTCTTTTCAGGACGTCCATCTCCGTCTGCAGCTGAGACACTCTGCCGCGGAGCTGGGACACTTCTCTGGCATGCTCCGTGCTGAGTGCATTCACACACACACACACACATCATCATCAACAAACAGGGCATTTATTCAAGTGTTCCAGCTCGAGCCAACATGTGGGGTTTGTTTACGTTTTGCTATCGGCCAGCGTCAGCCTATCACGGAGGACCTTCAGCTCGGACTCTCTCTCGCTGGCTGTCAGGTGGGTTTGGAACTCCTTGTGCCGATTGGAAGAGAGAAGAGTCTCGAGGTTACGCACAGTCAGCCTCTCGCTGGCCATTTGCTTCTTCAGCAGCTCGGCCTCTGACCGAACATCCTCCAGTTCTCCTGTGACCTACAACACATGGTTTTATTACAGAAAGCAGAAGTAAGAGATGATAAGAAATCATCTGATTTCACCAGAATCCGACCCGGTGGCTCCGATGACGAGCTTTAAGAATAACTATATAGAAACAGACCATCTTCTCTCTGATGGTCTGGTTTACTGATGGAGGTCTGATAGAGGATCAGGACTAAACTGAGACTGGTTCAGGACCAGTTAAAGGTTCCTTACAGTAACTTTAAGCCAGAGAAGCAGGACTCACCCTCTCGAGGTCCATGCTCCTGGAGGTGAGCTGACGTACAGTGAGCTCCTTGCCAGAGTCCAGCTTGACGCACAGCTCCCTGACGGACGCCAGGTCAGAGAGGAGAGCTGCCTTCTCCTCCTGTGTTTTGTGTAGCTCCTCCTCCAGCCGGGACATCCCGCGCACCAGCGACGACACCTGGGCCTCGTACGCCTGCAGGGCCTGTGTGTGCTTTGAGGGAAACGCCGGAGTGAAAGGTACATTTATCACACGCTGGTATAAAGACTTAACACCTCTGAATGGCTTTACTATCCAGCAGCATCTCTCTCTACAGTTCTAGACCCTCCCACGTCTCACCTGCTGGATTTCTCTCCCCTGGTGGCCGACGGTATCGCGCAGGTGTCTGCGTTCTGTGTCTGAGGAGAGCAGCTCCAGGCGGATGGAGCTATTGAGGCCTTCGACCTGCTGCAACTTCTGCTCCCGCTCCTCCACCTCCGAGTGGGCCATCCTGAAACGCTCCAGCAGGTCCCTGTTGTGCTGCTCCTGTGGGGGGGTCGACACCAAGCGGTGAGCCATCAAGACAGGAGAAAGGGTGTGTATAGAACAACAGTATCTGCTGTACAGGCGACAAAGGCAGAGTCCCTCTTGCCTTTGTCGCCATCAGTTTCTCTATTCTGGACACTTCAGAGATGTAAGAGTGGACCCTCAACTTCAGCTCGTCCTTCTCGTGCAGCGCCTCCTCCATCTCCACGTGTACAGCCTGCACAAACACAACAGGAGTGTTGATTCCTGGTCGTTCCCTTCTTTATTCTCTTGGTATATAACCACATTACCATTCACGACATACTTGGTTCTCTCTGGTCATCGTAGCCAGGTCGTCCTGCAGCCTCCTGTTCTCTCTGACGGTGATTTCTTTGTCTCTCCTGAGTCCTGCCAGCTCCTCGTGGCCGGTGTCCAGCTGCCTCCTCAGGCTGCCTATCTCCCTCTCACGGCTGTTTAGCGCCCCCTGCAGCTGACTGCAAGGATCACACCTTTAACACTTCAGCTCACTATTTACAGCAGGACACATTTCATGGTGACGTTAAAAACCAACGCGGAGCTTTGAAAGCACGTTACTCACGCTAGCGAGTTGTCCAAGTTTGTGACTGTGAGTCTCACATTTTCAAGGGTCTGTTCCTGTGCAAATACAAAATATTATGCATCATTAGTGCTCTTTAGGCACAACTCATCATGGCTTTCAATGCATAGGTTACATTCTTCCTAATAAAACACTCACTTGTCCATATATGCATTGAAGAAGGTACTAGTCTACGTAATCATTCCTTCCCTCGTCACTAGGAGGAGACCTTCTCAAGATGAATGATCTTTTTCATTGTACATATGGTCATGCGAGTATTGTTTTTAGACAGACCTGGAAAGAATGTGAAGCTCTCCTTTAATCAAAGTGTGTAATCTTAATGAGGTGTGTAGGTGGAGGTTACCTTTTTAGACAGATCCTCCTGGAGAGCCACCAGTTTCTCGGTCTTTACATCCACCTCGTCCTGCAGAGCGTCCTTCTCTCTGTCCAGAGCAGAGATGGACTTCTGCAGAGCAGACAGGTCCTCCTTGTGCTTGGAGCCCCGCTGACTCAGCTCCCCTGTCAGACAAAACACAAATCAAGCAAACAAAACAAACACAAGTAGACCAACCAAGTGTGGCGGTCCATCCTGACCCTCATAACATCCACAAATATCCACCTATCGTCTCCTCCACTTCCTGGATGTGCTGATGGGCAGCGTGCAGCTCGTTGATCTTCACAGACAGCCTGTGTTGGGTGTCCGACAGTGACTGCTCCATCTGCTCCTGTAGCAGCCTACAGACAGACAACGAGCCCCGATCATTGTCAGGTCAGGATATGCAATGATGGGGCCAAAAGCTCAGTGGAAGTGGATACTGCAGATATACAATATATGGTCGTATTATCCATTGTCTACGGTCTGAGTTCTGCACACTGTTAGGCTCTAGGTTTATTATTATTGGAGAGTATTTGCCTGGATGTGCACTCACTCCGTCCCTCTTCCAAAATGTTTATGACGAACCTCAGAGCGTTAGTCTCGGCCCTCTGATGAGAAACCTCCTCTGCATTCTGGACCAGAGCGGCGGACCGAACCCTCAGCTCGTCCTCAGCGGCCTCCCTGTTCTCCTTCAGCAGACACACCTGAGACCGCAGCTCGAGCCTCTCGTGCTCAAACTTCACCCAAAAAGAAATACAATTAAATTACACAATGTGCCAGGGATCAAAGTTACAGTACTGACCATTGCATCATAACTGTGTCCTGGTGACATTTCAGACTTCACGAGCACACGCCTGAACAGATTCATCTAAATATCCACCAGGCTTACCCTCTTAACGGCGTTCTCCAGGTCGAGGATCCTCCTCTCCTCCGTCTGTCTGTCTGTGAGAACTGAAGTCTGGGCAACCTGCAGAAAGTTATTGTGTGCGTTAGGCTCAACACATTCAAGTTATACAACTAGTTTACAATATACCAATGTGGTCTCTGAGTTAAGGAGCGCTGCATCTAACGATTGTTTTCATTGTTAATTCATCTGCAGATGTTTTCAATTCATTGATTTTAGAAAACTGTTGTTGTGGTTGCATAAATGTAATTGATGGTGCTGTTAGATTGCTGCTAGACTGCCCCGCTAACCTTCACTCTCTCCATCAGTGCGTCTCTTTCTACGGTCGTCTGCTGGATTCTGACTTCTGCCCGTTTGATCTCCTCCCTTAGTTCCAGGAGATCTGCTGACGCGTCTGTTCTACGGGCCAGCTTCAAGTCCTCTTGAGCCTGAATGGACGACAACACTTGGTTACTTAAAAGTGTTTAAAGAAGAAGTCTCCCACCTGGTGGAATAACATTTGTAAAACTCACTTGTTTAAAGAGGGCTTTGAACCGGTCTCTCTCGGAGCTGAGGCCCTTCACACTGTTCTGGATGTCCTCCATGTGGTTCTCAAAGTCCAGCAGAGCGGCCTTCAGCTCATCTCTCTCCTTCAGTAAACGGAGCAGCTCCGTCTCTGCAGCGCCGCCCTGAAAATACGACGCCGTTAGATACTTGTTCCATCAGTTTTATGAGGAACAAAATAGTATGTTTTCTTCTTCCTTTCGTCTCGTACCCTCGTTGCTTTGGACCGAGGACTCCTGCCCCTGACTGGACTACGACTGGGGCTTGAATCCGGACCACCGGCCCCTCTGGCTCTTTTGTAGCGGTCCGCCTCCTGGCGATAGTAATCCCTCTCCTCCTCTAGACTCTTGACGAACGCGTCCAGCCGTGACGGGGAGCGTTCCCTTCCACAAACGCCATGTTTAGCCCGCATGGTCTCCAACTCCAGAACCAGGTCTTTGTCTAGAAACAAATAAAGATCCGCCCGGGTGGGTTTCGGGTAAGATTACTAGAATATATCACGAGTTTGGGCGGGCGGGCGAATAAGCGACGTTCCAAGCAGGTTATTGAGAAACATACAGAAACATTGCGTGTTATAGTCCATAACCTTCTGTAAGTTACGGCCCAATTCTGATTGTGACAGAACTTCCGAGGACCACCTTCCACAATAACAAGCTAAAAAACAAACGCTTAAGAACTTTCGCTGGTGCAGGTTGTCTCCTTTGATTGTAAACAAAACATCCGGTACATCCCTACACTAACGTCAAAGATGTAAAGCTGCTGTAAGAAAAGGTTTCAGCAGCTTCTCACCAGCTGCCATCGTTTTCTCCATTTTGTCCTGCAGCCTGAGTTTCTCCTGCTCCAGGAAGTTCACGAGTCCTTCCATCTTCTCGTTCTGCTCTCTGAGATCCTCCAGCTGGTCTCTGAGACGGTCTTTTTCAAAGTCTCCTTCGGAATGCTCCTTGGTTCAATCGACAACACGGGGCAGATATTTGGCAACCGTTTACGTTCACTGAAGAATGTCAGTAATGTTGTACAAAAGTTTAAAAGTATTCCAGTAAAGGAAATATAAAGTTAGAGTATTTTACTCTACGTACCGATCTTAACTTTGTGATGATGTTCTCCAAGTCTTCTACGATTTTCTGTTGCCTTTGAATTTCTTTCTGTTGATAAAAAAGTTTGAGGTTTGTTTTCACTTATTCACACTTTTATGTATTATTTATAGCATATGTAATAGTAAAGTAATGTTTGTGAGTATATTACAGGCAGATTGAACATGTAACACGTTGTCTTTGGTTCTTCTTTCTCGTATTCTTACTTTAGTTTCTTGCAGCTCCATGTCGGCCGTTTCCAACACGTGCTCCTTGTCCATCTCCAGCCGCTTTGCGAGGTCGTCGATGTGCGTCAGCTCTTCACACAGCTCCAGGTTCTTTATGGACAGATTGGCCACTTCGGTGGAGGCGTCCTTCTTCTTCTGCTGCAGCGCCTCCAGCTTCTGGTCCAGAGTCCTGTTGGTCTCCTGCAGGTACTCGATCTGTAGAACACAAAGCAGCAGCTTTTTCTTCCAGAGGAATGGGGCTCAGGACCGAGTTCACCGCTCTGTTGAAGCACCTTGTGTTCCAAAAAACTTAATTTCTACATCAGGGTAAAGGTTCTATGTGAACACTTACCTGAAGGTTAAGATGGGCGATCAGCTTCTCGTTGCTGACGTTCTGAGCCTCGAGAGAAATCACATCGTGAGGTCGTCCTCCGTGAAGAGCTCGGTTCATACGCTCGATCTCTTTGTCCCTCTCCTCCACCTAAAACAAGTGTTTAGGAAACAGGTTGAATAGCATTTAACACGTCACAGTATTAAACGCTTCTAGCTTTACTGTATTTCTTACCTGTGTGTTTAAGTGTTTTATATATTGTTGAGCGTTCTCCAGGTCGAGCTTGACTTTTATGATGTCTTCCTGTAGCTCATGAATCCTACAAATGAAATAAAAACTATGTCGAAACAGTCGCTGAAGCAGTAAGGCAACCATCTCACATATCAATCGAGCGGTTACCAATGACACAGCTCGGGCATCGCAAAAGAAGAAAACAGACCTTCCATCTGCCATCTGCAGCAGGTCGGCTATATACGGGTCATCAGGCTGCGACGCCGGATACGCTGATGTAGAGGAGGAAGGTATGAGCTCATCAATCTGCATCCTCTGTCGTCTGAAAGGGATGCTGCGCTTCTTTCCACCTGTGAGTGTTTGTGAGAGGAGGAGGAGGAGGATTCCATTCTTTAGTTCACTGTTGATTCTTGGTTGCTCTTTAAAATCTACCAGTCACTTTCAGTGTGTCGTCACAGAGCTGAGGTCGGACTCGTGGCTTTACCTGGCGTCTGCACCACCGCTTGCATGTTCTTCTCCTGCAGCTGTTGGATGCGCTCAGCTTTCGCCTTGCTGTCCTTCTCCAAGCAGCGGACTTTGTGCACATACTGGTTATTTAAAAACTTCAGGTCAGACGTCTGGTGGTCCAGTTTTCTGATGTGGGTCTTCAGCTCTAAAACAAGACAGGGTTGTGTCAAACCAGTTGTGTGCGTGTGTCAAGGATGTAAGAAAATGATTGAGATTACACTGAGGATGGACATCACAGCTTACCTCTGCTGACACGATCCTTCTCCTCCTTCAGCTTGAGAAGCTCGAGGTGCAGCTCATTGTTCTCCCGGACCACTCGGGCATTCTCCGCCCTATACGGCTCCAGAAGAGCGTCAAAGTTTCGAGTTTCTTTCTCAGATTTCCCTGCTGACAGTTTGGCATTTCGCAGGCTTTCGGTTGTGTGGACCAGGTCACTGTAACACAGATGAGAACATGTCTGAGGAACATCTCATCATCTGTAACTGACTTGCTGACATTAAAGGGGATAGTTTGCATTGTTCTGTAGTGTGTTACTATGAGGTTCTCCTCCACATTCAGGGTTCTACTACAGTAGATGAGTTTATAGAAACAGACAGGAGAACCAGCACGGGAGCAAAGTAATGTTCTGCTGTGGACGTATTTTAGACTCCTAACAGAATGTCTATCAGTTTAAGGGAAGCTATATTTAGAATGTTTTCACCTCTTTGCTCCCGTGCTGGTTCTCCTGTCTGTTTCTATAAACTCATCTACTGTAGTAGAACACTGACTGTGTAGAAGAACTCTCATACAAACACACTATAGAACATCACTACTGTCCCTTTAAGTTATGAAGGAGAGCAGGTGCAGACAGATTAAAGGCTTCACCTGAATAGTTTCTCCACCAGCGGCAGTGACTCTATTCCCAGAGGGTTTCTGTAGCCCAGCTGATCCAGACGCTTCCTCAGGTTGACGAATTTCCTCTCTGCATTGTTGTTCATGGCTGTGGCACTGAAGTTACCTACCATGACACAAACAAAACAGGCAGATTAGATTAGTCAACGGCAGATAAGATACTTACAATAAGACAGACAGACAGACAAATAGATAGACAGACCAACAGAAAGACAGACAGAGATATAGACAGATAGACAGACACTCACTCATTTTATTAATCCCGCAATTATGGTACAGGTAAATAAAATAACAGAGTAAAAATATTAAATATCAAATGCACAATATATACAATGAAATATAATAACAGGAAATTAATAATAATAATAATAAAAAATAAAAAAACTCTGACACTTTACAGAGGGGATAAAAATGAGATAAATATTTAAAAGCATACGACATAGAAATCAAGCAGTAATGACAACCTACTGTAAAGTGCAACGTACTGTGGCTAACTAACAGCTTGCTAACCTACAGTTAGCCATGTTTTTAGCTAGCGTTGGCTAACGTTACGTAGCTTATCTTACAGGCTAATGAGCAAACATTAGCATTGTATAGCTAACCAATGAGCTAGCTCAAGCTAAAACAAGCTACCGTTGACTCATTAGCTAGCTAGCTAACGTCAACTCTCGAGGAGTTAGCCTCAACGTACCGTGCTTGGAAGGACACCGTTTTACACGTTATTGTCCGTTAAAGTTTGATAGTCAACAACTCTTTTTGAGTTGACATGTTTTCCGCGGTAAAGAGGTTTGAAAAGAGCGCCGTTGATCTCCGTTTTGTTATTCGTCACCATGGAAGTGAGATGCAGCGGAGAGCATCTGGGGCAGCTTGTTTTGAGAGCCGGCGTTGTCCGTATCAGAAGGCGGGAGGGCGGAGTCAGGCCATAAACGTGTAAATAAATAGCTGTCATGTGCTTAACAACGAGATAACTACAAATATTGGACACAGAATTGAATAGGTTGGCAGCAGCAAATTTATTATGTACATATGGCATAAAGAAATAATAGACATACAACAAACGATTAAGTATTTAGAGCGCATCTGTTGAATCAAGCACACACACAATGCAGAAACATCTGCACCACTGTCAAGTGTACAAATCCCTTTCATTAAAATACACTGACACACACAGAAGAAATGTTCATCGTCCGAAAAAAACAAACAAATAAACAGTACATGATAGTTAGTGAGTAGCTAGTGTATCATCAGCCAATGTGAGGCGAATCACTCTTGAAAAGTGCATATAGCAGCCAGACTAATGGGACTGAGCAATGCTGGAGAAGTACTCCAACATGTCCTGGATGGTGAACTCCATGGTGATTCCAGATCCAGGGTAGCATCTGCCGATCAAGTCCTCAAAGTGCTTGTACTGACGGATGAACTCGTCCTGCATGGAGTGCCACACCACCTGGTGGAGAGAATCAGCATGAATCAGAGACGACGAGGAATCTCAACCAGCAGTTTCCCCTCATGACACTTTTATTTTTTTTATTTTCTCACCTGTAGCAGACTTTCCTCCTCACACAGATGTTTGTCCACCTTCTTGTAAAGGTTGTCGAGTCCCTTTTTCACCTCCTTGCCAGGATACTCTTTGATAACTTTACGCAGCTCTTGTTTGTTGAAGGCCAGCTGGTAGCTCACCTCCTCCTCGCGAACGCCCTGAGCCACGCGGGCCTCGACGCCTTCGAAGAAATGCTGCAGGAGGGAGATAACAGGTTAACCAGCTATGATGCATCGAATACAACCTCTCTGTAAATGCTCACGTCCTGCGTATCTACTCATGACCAGGAACGCGAAGAAACTTTGCGATAACTCCCGACTTACATTGAGTTTTTCTAGCGGCTGGCCCAGAGAGTTGATCACGTAGGACTGCAGATGGTCCGTGTATTTGTGCTTGGCCTCTCGCCGCTCTGCCTCCAGGCACGAGATCTTCAGACGCGACAGCGTGGAAAAGATGTGGTGGAAGTTCTCCATCATCACAACGTCCCGCGGCGTCTTCTGGCTTTCATTGGCGACCTTCTCCACTAAAAAAAAAAAAAAAACAATATTCAGGAGTTTGTTTGCGGGGGCATCGCATCGTCTCCAGCCAATTAAAGCAGGTCGGACCACATAGAGGTCTCACCATTCACGAAGACAGCCCTGATCAGTTTGACGTAAGCTTTGTCCAGGTCCCCTCGGCGCTCAGCGTTACGGAAGATCGTCTCAGCCAGCTCGGCAAACTCCTCGAACCCGGTGACAAAGAGGAGGATACCGACTTTGCTTTTCTTGGAGATCTTCACTTCCTCCATCTGTCTGATCTGAGCCGACTATGAGAAAAAGACACGTAGTATTAAATTCATAGCACGATATGTGTAAGAACATAAAAGGGAATACATATTCTTCCTCTTACCTGTAGAGCTTTTTATCAATCTAGAATGTTTTGAGTGTTGGAGGTATCGGCAGTAGAGATGTCTGTCTTCTCTACAATGATAATGGGCTTGTGGTGCAAAAAGTGCCAAAAAAATAGATGCATGATTCCTGATGTGTGCATCTACGGCTTCACATTTTAGTCCCATCATATTGGAGAGAAGACCAGGCGGCAACCTCCGGTTCTGCAGAGTGAAGTCGATGCTTCATGTGTTAAAGCTGCATTCTCTCTAGTGTCCACCAGGGGGCGACTCCTCTGGTTGTACAGAAGTCTATGAGAAAATGACTCTACTTCTTTCTTGATTTATTACCTCAGTAAACATTGTAAACATGAGTTTATGGTCTCAATCTCTAGTTTCAAGTCTTCTTCAATACAGCATGATGTTCATTTAGTAAATTATGGTCCATTTAGAGTCAAACAGACCATAAAGCAGGGGATGCTTTAGGGGCGGGGCTACACAGTGATTCATAACGTCAGTCCACAAACCAATAAGTGACGTCACGCCGACTACGACTACTTCGTATATACATGTCTATGGAGACGGTCGACATCTCCAACACTCGGCAACTCACACCGAAACAATCTAGATTGATAAATAACACTAAAGGAAACGTACGTTTTTGATTTTGGGGTAAACTTTCCCTTTATACTTTGTCTATTTGTCAAAAAGACGAGAAGTTTTGAACTCTACTCACAATGCATTTGTCAAAGTTCCTCTTGACAGTGACTAGAACGTTCCCCAGAGTCGTGCTGAGGTAAGAGCCCGGGTCGACGTTCTCGGCGGTCCACACGTGGTGACTCATCTTCACCAGCATGTACAGAGAGTTGAAGCTGTCGATCTTGTCGCCCAGAGCGATGAGACTGTTGAGCTCCGTCTCGATGCTCTGAAAGATCTTATTCATCATCAGCCGCACGACGTCTTTCCTTCAGTCACGAAAATACATTAAAAAAAGAGGTGAAACAAAGAGAAGCGGTTATTTCATGGACGATATATAAATAATGTTTTTTTGCAAGTAATAGACGGGTTATTTTTTTGCAGCATAACTGTCAGCCGACGATGTGAAACTACTCACTCTGAGGACAAAGACTGTCTGTGTTCAGCCTGGGGAGGTATTCTTGACAGCGTGCCTCCATCTGTCTCCTCCGTCTCAGGCTGTCAACACAAGAAACACAAAACATGACAAATCCGAAGAAACTTGATGACAATGCACCCGTTATTTCTGAAATATATCTCGGGCAAGACAAAATTCAGATTGACGCCGCTGATGTAGATTCACCTGAGCGAGGGGGGGCATGACTGCCAGGTGCTGCTGCAGCTTGAAGAACTTGCTGATGAAGTCTTGTTCAGCCAGACACAGAGGCTCCAGCTCACTGAGGACCTGCTCAAATATCTGTAAAAGAGAAACTCGTTTAATACAGAGCAGCACGTGTACATAGTTTTATTTCCATTACACATTTTACCTTCTAATCCGCTATATTTTCTTCCTTTTTTTAAATGGCCAAAAATACACATTACATCATAGGAAGAAGCATGTAAAAACTGATGTTATTGTCGGAATCTTAACTTTTCCGACGGTCCTTGAACACATCATGTGTTACAAACATTTCTATCAGGAAAAAGCAACCAAATCAAAAGCTTAAAATTGTGATATTGCATCAAAAACACTTTTCCACATGTCTCATTTTAAAGTTCTCCCAAAGAAGCTCTTTGCCCCAAACAGATTCTGGAAAAAAAAACAGTCACATTAAGAAAATTTGGTGAAACTTTGACTGAACTGTAGGCACATAGCAGACGAGAGGTTGTAAAAATGTAAATAGTTAAATATGTATAAACAGGTGGAGCCTCCATTGTTATTTATTGGAAACACTGGTGGACACTTGGAAAAAGTTGGATATGTAGATTCCATTGTTGTACAATTTTTGTATAATAAATTATCGAAGAAGTTCAACTTATGTTGTTTCTTTGTTAATGATTTATGGCGTTATAACTATGTTATAAAGCACAAAAGACAGCATTCTCTCCCAACTTCTAGCCATGATTGTGTCTCCATAGACGTGCAGGATTCTTATATTTCAGTGAAAACAAGGCCACAGCGAGTAGTGAGTTCAAATTAATAGTTTGGTTAAACAGAAATAATCTGTGTATATCTGTCACCTTGTCAAACTTGGTCCTGTCGGCCACGTCCAGGTCGGAGGCGGACATGTTGCCCATGTCCAGCAGCGAGGACGACTGGGACCGCCGGCTGTTGGAGCCCTGCACGGTCAGCTTGTTCAGGCTCGAGGTCGAGCCCGTCAGCTTCCCAGAGCTGCCGTGGAGGCCTAACAGAGCACAGCACAGCACGCACGTCAGGTGTTCAGTCGGAGAGAGTGTCAACCCCGGCAGGCGTTTAAACAGTCAATTATGACACTATTACTCAATAAATTAAGCAGTCAAATGATTTAAAAATAATATGGATATCAAAGGTTAGCTTTTCTCATAGAATCAGAAGATGTGACGATGCATTCATCTGCACTGTGAAGATGTAGCACAAACCAACCAGGTCCATGGAGAGGTAATGGTGTGGCAGGGCTGATAAAGTGGTATGTGTCGGGGGTTAGCGAAGGGCGCCGAGCAAAGGTTTTCCTTTTAGTGCGGCGGTGTGAGGCGGAGTGGTGAGAAGCAGCGGGCAGTAATTGACAGTGGAACAGCTCTGTTGCCGAAGGTCGTACTTACTCTCCGTTTCCTGTTTGAGTGCGCTCTCTTTCCGCGGAAGCGTGGCTGCAGCCAGTTAGAAAGGCGGGCATCAGAGACAGAGACAGGTTAGAGCTCAGAACATGCAGCATGGGGAGGGGTGAGGCTGGATGTTAGACGTACACAGTTACATATATGCTGACGTGCACTGCGGTGGCTTAGCTATGCTGGTAGCTCGGACAAAACCTTTTGGAAAACAATCTTCTTTTATGTTTGTTTTCAGCAGGAAAAGCCGACACAGAATGCAGGAAGCAGAGTTTCTAGAATGCTCGACCTAGAGTCCTCTTCAGACTTTAAATATTCAAAAGAGCAGAGAATTCAGAGCATGTGAGGTCCTTCAAAAGTAAAACAAGGGGCAGGACTCAAGCATCTTACTAGCACACATTAGTTGGTAAAAATATGCTTTTGGTAACAGATGTGATGCAGAAAAGACCGTAAAACGCTGAGGCCCTGTTTCCTTATTTATACACTAATAACTCCATAGTACAATAAACAATACTGGACAAAATAATCTGGAGATGCAAGTGAAATTCTCATTGCCGTTGAGTAAACTAGATGGTACAGAAAAAAAGAAGCAAGAAGACAAAAACAGTTGTTACTTGAGACACACAATAAGACGAACGTGCTTCACGTCTTCGCTGCAGCTCTCACCGAACTTGCCCTTGGCCTCCTTGGTTGTACCCGCCATCTTTATCTTGGCAACCTCAAAGAAGTCTTTGATTTCTCGTTCGTATAATCTGCTCATATAGTCAACGTAGGTCTAAAAACAACAAGGGGAGATGACATTTGTTTAGGTCTAAAACATCACATCTTGAGTACTCAAGTGTTTAAGGAATAACTCAACATTTTGACTGACTCAGAGAACCGTCTCCTGGCTGCAGCTTCATTCTTGAAGTTATAATTCTTCAGATTTTCATGGAATCTAACCCAGTTATTGATAATGTTTATGGTCGGCATTTCTTTCCTGCAACAGCCATTAAATGACTTCTCTATGGAGTAGTTTTCATTGTTAGTGTTGCTGTCACCACGGGACTGAAATCTACGGGATGACAACTGTAACGGACAGATATGAGCGGTGTGAATCCTCTCATCTAGCTCTGGTGTACGACGATATGTTGGGCTCATTGTAGGTAAAAAAAATGAAAAAATAAATCTCTAATATTAACGAAGTCAGGGGGTAATATTCAGAGGAAAGAAATGTGCAAGAAAAATCAGATACTCTCTGAGATTAAAATGTAAATTTGCCAGAAAAGATTTCACAAAATACGAGAAAAAAAATATTAACAGATAAAATTATCTTAGATCAAAATGTAATTAAGGTCACAAATTTACGAGAAAACAACTTCAAAAAAAAAAAAAAAAAGAATCTTGGAAATTCTGTCATGTAGGCGTTTCTCTACTACTCCTTTAACTACGTAGCCAGATAACAGCACTGACCCTCGACAGGCCCTCGTACTTCTCCCGGTGGGTGTTCTTCAGCCACTCCATGAGCTTGGAGTAGCGCAGCAGGTCCCTGTGGAGGGGGCTGTGTTTGGGGAGGTTCAGCTCGGCCGTGTGCTGCGACAGTGTGGAGCTCTGGTCGTGGCCCTGGACGACAGAGCGACGGCAGACAGTTAGAAATGTAATCAATGAAAGCGTTAGTGTAGACTGAAACCGAATATTAGTGTCCCATTCCATCCACAAACACACTCAACACACCAGGAATATTTACTCATCACAAACATCTGGGAATGTTGCCTCAAACTACCACAAAAAAACGAATGATTTTCGAGGTAAATAAACACTTCTTCAACTCAAACTCTCTTTCTGCCGTACTGACGTTCTCCTCTCTTCCCCCTCATCGTCATGTTGCTCAGTATCCACTGACATGCACTCAGAGCAGACAGGCACAGGACTTCATCACATGAGACAGCACCAAAACACAAAAGAAGAGCCCTCAGCTGTGAGGAGTGCAGACTGTTGATGAAGGAGGAGGAAGATGAGCGGTGGCCCGTCAGCTTCGACATCAAATAAGAGATGTTAAGTAGTTAGAAAATGTACCCCATGCAATAAAGAATGGGCTGCGTTAGGCAGATGGAGGGCAGGAGGTCTCATGTAAGTTGGAGTGACGGTGTGAGAGGTCAAACACTATGCGGCGGGGGGGGGGGGGGGCTGTGAGGGTACTCACTGGAAGCGACAGACAGGAGGACCTATAGAACTGAGGGATGGTCATTTTGAAGTGACTGAAGTGGTTGAACTGACACACAGAGACAGAGAGAGATCAGAGAGGGATGATTCAAAGTGAGCACAACACGGACAGACAAGAGTAGGAGGGGAGGACACAACCAGGAAGGAAATGACACAAGGAGAGTAAGAGAGTCACGGATAAACAGGAAGTCCGTGACGGGGGTGAGGGAGAGGGAGAACAGGAGAGAGAGACTCCCTTTCGCAGCAGATTCACAATGACAAGTTGTGAGAACGACAAAAGGTTTTAGTCTTGAATCTGCTTCAAAGTAAAGGAGCTGCTCCCTCTACTTAGTTGGACAGAACTTTAAGTAACATTTGCACCAAATATCTGCTGCGCATTAGCTCATTTAAAGCCGCGGGTGTTTTAAGGATCACACGGTCTCTTTTTGTCTTATTCGTGCAGGTTTAACGGGCTTGAAAGACACGCTAACCTTTTGTGAATTGAGCAACTAAATGAATCATTTAAACCAAAAAACAAACCATAACAGTTTACAAACAGCCTGTTTGATAGCAAAGCTCAAAGAGTACTCATTCTGCAGTAAAATGTCCCTTGTAACCGATATATTATTATATATGACATTACTATTAATATTAATACTGGTGCCACCGTGTGTAAGCAGCATTTTACTGTTGTAGCTGGTCGAGATGGAGCAAATTGTAACTACTTTATCTACTAAACTAGTAAAAAATGAAAATGTTTCTCTCTGAAACGTAGCGGAGTAGAAAAATGTAACATCCTCATACTCGTTTATAGATGCTCTTGTAGATATTTAATGCTCCAGGGACATTAAATCAGTAAAAATACAGTTTAAAGGATATCTTCCTATGTAGCTGCAACTTACAAATCAGAGTAATGCTACACTAAATGCTCTTTAACACGTTATGTGTAATTAGTAAGTCTGGCGTTGCTGTTACCTGGTGAACGAACACGTTGTTGAGGTGATTGGTGAGGCGGCGAGCGAAGGTGTCCCTCAGCTCGGCGAACAGGAGGTGCTGCTGCGTCACAGCCATCAGCTTCTCGTGGCCTTGGGAGGGAAAAAAGACACTAATCTCACGAAAACGTATCGGCATTTGTAAGCATTTAACATTCAAATAAACTGAATGAATCTGCTCGTATCCACGCCAAAGATTTAGTTGATCGACAAGTGCGATGTGTAAACTAACCGGGTCGCAGCGCCACGTTCATGCACTGGGAAAGAGCCTCGGAGGCGTTGATGCAGGCCTCGATGCCTTTAGGGGAGGTCAGGTCTCCCTCCTGTAAGGCTCGGATGTGTCCCTTTGACAGGTCCATGTAGTTCTACAGGAGGAAAGACACAACGCAGGCAGCAAGAGAGAGAAAAACAATCCAGCAATTAAAATAGTGTATTGTTATGGCTTCATATCTGTTATTGTGTTTGTGTCTCACAACAACAGAAACTCGGTAACAGATGGAGGCAGCAGGAGAGCAGCAGCTCCTGTGTCCTGAGAGGTAGAATCAGTGTTTGAGTGAATGGAGTCTGGTGTGTTTGTAGAGATCATAGATAACAGCTTGAGTTCCCCTCAGAAAGGTCTGTCTGACAGCAAGGTAAAGAGCTGAAGACATTCTGAATATAGCTTCACTTCAACTGAGAGACATTCTGTTAGGAGTCTAACATACGTCCACAGCAGAACATCAACTTTGCTCCCGTGCTGGTTCTCCTGTCTGTTTCTAGGAACTCATCTACCGCAGTAGAACCCGGACTGTGGAGGAGAACCTCATACACACACTACAGAACATCAGTACTAAATGTGCTCCTAACCACTAAGAACTGGATCTCGTCCAGCAGTTTGACGTTGTTGGTGTTGCTGATCTGGATGAGGCGGTTGCTCTGTGAGATCTGGTCCATCTGCTCCTTGACGCTCTGCAGCATCTCCTCGTAGCTGCTCAGCTTCCCCTCGATGGTGTCCACCTCGCCCAGCGCCTCGTCCAGCAGCTGCATCAGGATGTTGACCTGCTTCTCCGACGCCATGATGGACTGGATGTTGGCCTTAAATAGTGGTCAAAAAGGAAGAGGGTATTAATATGAAATCATTTCTGTCCATAACATCGCAATACCTTTCACTTCACTCACCCCGTCGAGGACCTGCAGCTCCCTGGAGAGCTGCTCTGCGAAGCCCTCTGCATTGGAGACGGCGTACTCGCACATCTCCATCATGCTCTCGATGTCCTGCTCCTCGCGGGTGCTCAGCTCCTGGTAGTCGTCCAGGGCGTCCTCGTCGCCTCCGGCCACGCTCTGACTCTCGCCACTCGGCACGGACTCTAACGCCACAGACAGAGAAGGAAATGCTCGCTGAAGACAAGAGCGAGTCCAAGACACATTCTGATATCTTCCAACACATCAGGGTTCATAAAACACCTCTACTAAGAACAACTACAGACAAAAATACATTCGGTGACGAGGAAAAACAACACATTTTAAAGCAGCTACTCATTTTCTGCGAGAGATGGAAGAAGTATTCTTGCAATCTGGAATAACTACTATCAGCTAAATGCACTTCTTATGTTTGTTCTTGATTAAAAAAGACTGTAAATTAAATTAAAGTACAAAAACATAAACATCTGCACTTAACTGTGCTCTGGAAAAATAAGAAACAATATGAGCTCCAAGTTTCGGTCAAAATATACAGAGTACATTAATGCACACATCAGTGAATAATCATATGAACTAAAGGTGGAATGGACACGTAAATGAGGTAAAACATAACCTAAATGTGTGTTATGATTATAGAAAAACATGAATCATGCCATCCGTATTTAGTGTCAGATAATTCACACAGCTGGAGCTTTAAGGAGGTGAGAGTCTCTAATGAGAATGGGGGGGGGGGGGGGGGGGGGGGGGGATAACACACAAAAAAAGGGGAGGGGGGGGAGGGGGGGGGAAGAAGA
>NW_022280072.1:2654702-2662589 GCF_004355925.1 Anarrhichthys ocellatus
GGGGGAGGGTGTGGGGTGGGGGAGCTGAGGTCATGAGATAGATAACAATGGAGAGGAGTGAGGAGGGGGGGAAGTTAAGTCCTACCAACCTTCCGCTTTAGGAAGTTCTGGCCAGAGAAAGTTTCAGAGAGAAAAGCGAGAATAAAGAAGAATTTAACACAGAGAGCCAAACCAACAAGCCAAGATACAGAGGAGAGGTCCAATACTTATTAAAAACCTGCTATTAATAAATAAATTAAACAAAAATCCAGCAGAGATTCTCACTCATTAGAACGCCTCAAACACGACCAAGACACATTATTGGTTTAAGAGGGAGATCATAATCAAATCATGCGCTCACAGGGGAGGGGGTACAGTAAAGACGGAGCGTTTCCACACCTTCCAGCAGCTGAGAACTGACATTCACAAACTCCACCTTCTTCCTCAGGTACCGCTGGTTCAGCTTCCAGATGCAGGAGATGAAGGAGTTTTTCTCGGCCGCGCTGCTGGCCACCCAGCGGTACACCTTCTCAAAGTGGAGGTCGAATTCAGGGTTTTCCTGAACAGCGAGAGTCAGAAGAGGAGAGTGTGAGCGGTGAACGAGGTTCTGGGACAAGAAAAGAAAAGCAAGAGATTTCTCCGACCTTGCTCGCATCTTTGGCATCTACTTCTGTCAGATCTCGGAGCTCCCACGTCTGCTGTTGTTTGTAAAAGTCCCCTTTGTCAGACTTCTTCACCTTAACCACTTTGACCAGGATAGGCCTCTCTGTGGTAACTGGAGGAAGAAACACAAAGAAAACACAATATTTCAGAATATATTTCCCTTGTTATCAGTAACAGTTCTTCAGACTTGTTTTTCCTCTTACCCGTCGCACACAGGAAGCAGTTCTTCTTTTTCTTTCCCGCCTTGCAGACGTTAACGATGCCGAGGAGACGCTCGTCGTTGGGCGTGAAGATGTCCCTCTGGAGAGCATGCTTGATGGCCGTCATGGCGGATGCTGCCGTACAGAAGGTAGCAGGTGTTTATTATTGTGACGGTAAGAGACACACATCCATCATGCGAGCACGAACACTCGCTTTAAATTTGATTTACACGCCGTTTAGCCTCAATAGCATTTCCTTCCCCAGTATCAGGACAAAACTGAAGTTAGCATTTGATTTGCAAGCGACATTTTGATCCTTAACGTTGTCGGAAACTCACTTTAAGAAAGATGACAGTGAAACCTGCAACACATTGGAGATTTCACAGTTTTTCTTCACATCTAGACCACATTAGACCAGGTCCAGATCAAAAACCATGATACCTAGACTGGTGAAATCTGATCTAGATTATCCCAGAGAGGCCAGAGAAAGTTTTAGACTCGTGAAAACTTAATTCTATTTGTGAAAAGACTTAGACTTGTCAAATCCGGACTACATAGGACACGGTCCAGATTTGCCGGGGCGATCTCATGATTTTTGAATTTCACAAATAGACTTTAGTTAATAAATCTTTCACAAATCTGAAATTGAATCTCTGACTTCCCTGTGATAAAATTGTACATTGACCAGTCTAGGTCTGGTGGTTTTTGATCTGGACCTGGTCCAATGTGAAGATTGTTTTTGCATTTTCACAAATAGAATACAGTGTTTTAAAGAATATTTAGCCTCTCTGGGATAATGTAGTCCAGATATGAACAGTCTAAGTAGAGTGTTTTAGAATGAAACCTGGTTCAATGAGGTCTAGATGTTTAGCAGTTTTACTAATAGAATAAAGAGTTTGACTTTTAAAGAGATTCTGGCTTCTCTTGAATAATCTAGTCCAGGTACGACTAGTCTAGGTATGATGATGTTTGATCTGGAACTGGTCCAATGCGGTCTAAAAGCAGTGATATCAGCTGATATCCCCTCTGACATGGATGTTTTTTAGTGTTTAACAATGCAGCATAATCTTGTCTTTACTCCATGTTTCTATTTAACATTGTTATCCCTTATTATATTTGCTTTGCGTGTGTTGAATTTGTCTTGTTAGTACTTGACAATGTAGTACAAGAGTCTCCTGAATGATGATACTACATATATTGATAATCTCACTTCTTTCATTATTTCTGCACGCTTTGTAAAGGGTCAGTATTGCATAACTTTGTAAATGTAATCTTATATTCTGTTTTTAGGTTCACTTTGTAATATCTCTCCTGATGACTACGGATGAAAAGTAGCCTCTTGGCTAACTGTGGAGCATTTACAGCAATGTTTTTATTAATGTGCACTGTCCCTTATTAAATAAACCAATAAATAAGCTAACCTACTTCACAACATTGACCAGAAATAGCACAACACGGTGTTTAAGTCTGCGAACTTTGGACTTAAGAGTAATAAAGCACCCTAAAAAAGCACCTTTCCTAAAATAAATGTTGTCCTCTGTGTCTGTTAGCTAGCTAGCTGTATGCTAACGCTCCTGCTAGCTTCGAGAGAGCTAAGCTAGCTCCCTGTTAGCATCCATGACGCAGAGCAGGCGAAGGTTTGACCACATAATATAATATTCTACTGTGATTTTGAATCGAAATGCACACCGTCAGTATTATAACAGACAGATGTAACGTTATGAATTCATAAGTGTTGCCTACCTTGGTTTATCAGCCCAACAGCCCTCTGCGAAGCACCGCCCTCTCTCTTCCGGGTTCGGACGTCACGTGACAGCGACAGTGTCAACATCCGCCCTGATCCACTCACAGAGGCAGTAATAACCGTAGACTGTGGTAATAACACATTTATCAGTGCTGTTCTCGAACACTTCATGATTATATGATACAGTTGTGTAGGTACGATATGTAAACGTTGACTCTTATTGATAAAGCACATTCTGAATTTATTAAATGGCATATTTCCCCAAAATTCAGATTATTCATAAGGTTTACCCGGCAACAGAATTTATATATTAAAAAGTAATTGAAGTGTACCTTTTGTAATGTCACAGACTCATGTTTTCTCATGCCCTGTTGATTTTGGGTATACAAATACACTTTTCGGTAAATGACATTTCTGATATTTGAATTTAAACTCGTCTATTTCTGACATGTTTGATATGATCATTGTTATGGGTGAATATCATACTCGTTGTAGAAAGTGGAGAAACACAAGCCCTCCTGTGTTTTATGAATGATTTTAAGCTGTTTTTCTTATCATTTGCAACAAATGACTAATAAAATAGCAACAAAGATTTGTGGGGAAATATCGCGTCTCTTTGTTCTTGTCTATGCGTCATGATGAAGAAATTACTGTTTATTTATATATTTCTATGAATAATTTCACATAAATCCCCCTTATTTTTTGAATTATATTTCATTTATTTTGATAACGTTTATATTGTATTAAGTATTGTCTTTGAGATCTTATATTAATGTGTGTTCAATAAATTGTATTTAAAAAACACACAGAGGCAGTACAATGTTGCTGCGCCCAGTTTCCTGAGGTGTCTTGATAAATGTATACAAACATATAAAAAGTGTATATATTAGTTATTATTTACATGGATTAAAATAAATGACGCTGCTTCTTTTTCTTGACCTTTAGGTTCTGAGTCCTTGTGTCAAAATCTAGTTTACGGTGTAGATTTTATGCTCATACTTTTTACATATTCCTTAATTAGTTTGTGTTTAGTCAAATTACCACACAGCCAATCTGTAGTCAGGAAGTATTGTAACGCATTAAAACTACATAATAAGGCATTGGTGTTCACAAAAACCTCACACATACACACATACTGTTATTATTTCAGATTTGATCAAGGCCTCAAATTCTGGAGGAACTGATGACGGATGCAAATGTGCAACGTAAGTAAGGACGACATAAATGCATGCAGACTGTGTCGTCTATCGTCTTTCAGAGTTTTGGAGTTGATTGTTTTTTAAATGTATGAGGTTATGCCTGAAAAAGCCATGTTGCATTCATAAATGACCTTTTTAGGCCACCAGGTGGCATTGTTAATCCATATTATAGTTATAATTCCTGCGTGTCTCTTTCCTTCTTCCACCCGTTCATGTTTTCCTGAAACATTAAAAGTGATTAAGCAGCTGTGGTAAAAGCCCACAGAGGCTTCCGGGGACTGAATGTCAACACAGCGAGGCGGGAAAAAGAAAGTCCCGAGTGATCCTCAGACGACGACGTCGCCTCGAGGTCCTCACTGTCTGCTTGTTGAAGTCATTCTGCAGAGACAGCACTTGATTTCCCAGCTGGTGGATGAGACGTTCACTGTCATCGTTCACGGTTTATTGCTGCCTGTGACGTGTGAGCTCGTGAACTCATGCACATACAGAGATATCCTCTTTAGATGATTAACATCGAGTCCACATCCGTGCTGAAGGTCTCTGCGGTGTCTTTCAACGGGCGGGAATGACATGAATGTCCCTGAACATCACTGTCTTTGCTCCAGAAGCGGGAAACGATGTGACTGAAGCTCATGGATGTTGTGTCGACATCTTGATCTGTGTGCTATTATGTTATCTGACAAAGTTATCGCTTTAATATTGAAATAAACACACAACATTATCTTTTACCGACAGAGAAGACAGTGGAAGAGTTTACAGTGACTCCAGCTGGTACAGGTTTTATTTTTATGGACATTTTAACAGATTTTCGTAGAGTTTTTTTAAAATGGATGTTCACAACAACATGAAGATACATATTTTACAAGATTCTGACATGAAAATCATGACTCTATTAATATTTAATCAGCAAGTGTACATTTATTTTTTTTTGCATTTAAAAAAATAATGATTTGGTTATAGAGTATACAAAAAAATGACAAGATAAGAATAAGAATAGAGGAAATAAAAGACATGTTTACATAAATCTCGCTGTCCCCATTTTATTTGATTAGTCGACTAATCGGTCATTTTGTTCTTCGTCATCTAGGATTACTTTAGTCGATTAGTCGTTTTTTATGCTTTTTACATTCTGAAATAATTATTTTCAAGAACCTTATGAGCACATTTCTGGTAAACACGAGATTTAAAGTGATGCCTTTGTGTGATTCTTTGTGGAGAAACTCTGTTTTACAGATCTGAAGATTAAATTGATTAGTCGGTAAAGTCGTGAGTGTTAGTCGAGTAAGAACTTCTTTGGTTGAGGACAGCCCTAATAAATAAATATGAATATGAATTAATAGGATATAGTTGAACGATAACTGATAAATTCAAGTCATTGTAGCAATAAAGAAGGAAACAACACACACATTTGTCTCAGTTGTCACATCCAACCGGAGGATCATTAGAAATGTTTTTTTCTCATATTTATTCAAAGATATGAACTTGATTTCTGCTTCTCATGGTTATTATTTTCCATTCCATATATTTCATTTACAAGATACTTCCATTTGGTTAGAATCAAGTTATTATCTTTCAAACAAAATCCCTCGTAATTTATTTAATTATCACGGCGTTAGAATGCTTCTTCTTGATCTGTGCTGGTATTATAGTAGGATTAGTGTGTTTTTATTTAGATAAATACCCCAAATATTGAAAGACTTTTTGTGTTCTCTCCAATAGTTTGAGTTAGTTGTTTTTTGTTGAGAAATCTTCATCCATTTCCTGTTCGATGTAAATATTTTACCACTTTTTTCCTTCATTCAAGAAACTAATATTTCTCATGTTCGGGTCATCATGTCCATGAAATGTTTTTGAGCCCACTGTAACATGTAAACACTGCGCACATCCCATGCACACACATTACAAAACAAACAGCACCATTATCTTTCCTGTAGTCATGATTCTCCCATTCTGGCACTTACTGTCTACGTATTCTGTGAATGTCAAAGGTCTGCAGTCAGCGCTGACGTTCATCCTCCTACAACAGACTGATGTCAGCACAAAGACATGTAGAACTAAAGGAAGCCTGCTTAATGAAGCATTAAGATGCAGTGTGTGTTGAGGTGAGAATTCATTTTAACTATCATGTACAATTTAACCTCTGCATTTACTGTTTTTATCAATCGTTGACACACTAAAACGACACATAAAGCAAAACTCAAAGAGCAAAACTCTGAACGTTTTCTGCTTTAAACCTAATCAGCACTTCAACCTGACACTTTCTTTGTCTCACACTGGACACAGTTCTCTGCAGAAGACACAGGAATCTGACATGAAGTCAAAACACTGACATTCAAAATGTCACACACATGAACCAAACACCTGACTGCTCCATGTAGACTCATTAATCAGGTTGTGTAACTGAGTAACTGTTCCTTTTTTGTTTCCACAAATGTTCTTTGATGCCTTTATGTCATATATGTTCTATATAGAACATGTTCTGTCTTGAAGTTTGGTGCAAAATGCAACCTTTGGAAATGCATTGATGTGATGATTGATTTGAATGTGGACAGAAGTAAATATTCTCATCAGTCTGCAGTGAGTACTGTTCTTGTGTGTTGTGTTTGTTCAATACACTCATGTTCTTTCCTCTAACTATGTCTCTGAAAACTCAAACTCAAACCAGAAAAGAGGAAACGTTAACATGTTTTATTGAGCAGTTTTGTCACCGTATGGTTTATTAGATCTGATTCTCTTTGAACCAGCTCAATAAAACACTTTTAATACTTTTACTTTTCTAATGATGTATAGTATGGGATTGGTTTTTATCAGAAACATTGTTAGAGTGAAGTACACTAAGATATTGACCAAACACAACACACAACACCGGTATACTTACTGCACACTGATACAAATATTTATTCATTTCCACATTGTAAAATCAATCAATACATCAATGCATTTCCAAATGTTGCATTTTGCATCAAACATCAGGACACAACGAAATCTAAATAGAATATAAACACAGCAAAATCAAAAAAGAGAAATAAAAGAAACCATGAATTACAGGTTCTTTTTAAATGGCCAACACATTGGTGAGAACAGGCCTCTCGCTGCCATGTTGACTTACACTGTTGTTGTGAACAGTTATTAACCTGCATTCTGTGTTAAAGTGCTTTCATCATTGACCAAATAATCGATGGGTGTGGCATTATGAATGGCAGCGTTTCAAAATGGCAAACGAGTGACTTCATGTCAGATTCCCTGAAGAGAACTGCGTGCAGCCTGTTGCGCCATGTTGAAATTGCAAATTGGATGCAAAGCAGAGCTTCGTAGACTCGAGCTGAGGTTTTGCTCTCCGAGTCTCAATAATTGTGCTTTACATTTCATTTCCGTGTGTTTGCAAATGAAAGAAAAACTGTAATCAATCGCAAAACAACACACTGTAAAAGGACAAACCAGCTTTTCCCGCTAAGCCGCCCCACATGAACTTGCCGCGGCGGGCGTGAGGAAGCCCTCGGCGGACGACATACAGATGTCACCAGCAAACAAAAGGGGCTTTTGGTGGCGGGTGGGGCAGCGTCGGGGGACGGCGATTACATCTGTGTGATCTACGTTTGACATTAACACGGGTGATTAAAGGCGGATAGCATTTTCTATTTGTGTTTGAAACCAGAAGCGCTTGGGTTGCTATCTGGATGGCATTTAGTGCAGCCCTTTAAGGAGGCATCACCAGGGTTCTTTTATATTTGTTTTATGGTCAGCGTGGCAAAAATAAACACCGGATTAAGATCTTCATATGTTCAGGCTGACTTATGATATACTGTAACTAATCTTACTGTGGCTTCCATTATTATCTTATTACGTATGTTATGCAGGATGATGGGTATAGATGCCTGAAATAAGGTCTCTGGGTAAAACAAGCTTGAGAGATCCTGTAATCACTATAATGACAAACGTTCTCAAAACATTAGTTAGTGTCTCAACATACTTTTAAATCATTGTTTTGAGATATCAAGTCCCTGCTTTTGAGAGTCATTATTTTAAGAAATTAGTAATTAAGTACTTTGAGAAAATAACTCATTATGTTGAGATACTAACTCATTATGTTGAGATACTAACT
>NW_022280072.1:2662599-2663838 GCF_004355925.1 Anarrhichthys ocellatus
ATTATGTTGAGATACTAACTCATTATTTTGAGATACTAACTCATTATTTTGAGATACTAACTCATTGTGTTTAGATACTAACTCATTATTTCATGATACTGACTCATTATTTTAAGATATTAAGTCATTGTTTTATCAAAAATCATAAAAGTGGTGGTCATTCGCGATGAGTATTTTACTGAACAAAACTTAAATCTTAAACGATTGTTTGCATTAGAGATATTTTTCTGACATGATCCAAAAGCCGATGGCAGAATTTCATTCGATTTTTGCTCGAGGGAACCAGCGTGACATTAACTTCCTGGTTGGCTGATACACAACCACATCCTCCCTGCAGCTCTCTATTATTGAGGTGATGTCTTTTGCAATTTGGAGCCCTTTGAGACTTCGAACATAAAACTCTAATAAACCAAAAAGACCTCTTCACATGAACACTGACTCAAGTGTCCTCCTGCCACCGTCGTGGTATTTCCTCTCGACTCTCAGGATGTGGCTTTTTCACAGCAGCACATAAACACATCGACACAAACAAACTTGTGCGAAACGACGGCCTCACTCGGGTAACCTCATCCCGAGGTGAGGCCTTCGCTCATCATCGCTGCCAAATTACACAACAAAGAAGAACACGAGGCTCTTTCAAACCCAGCTGCAGCTATTACACGAGCAGCAGCTCTCTGCTTGTTAGGACGGCTCGATCATGTGTGTGATTTTGCTTTAAAGCAATCATGTAATTTAATGTGTAGGCTACTGTGTACATGTGTGCTCCTGCAGGAGAGCTTTGTTTTCTTTTGAGAGGGTTATAGAGAGAGAGAGAGATTATTATGAATAAAAATAAATCGGAAATGCTGATGTCTGTTTGCAAGGCAAACATTAAACATTTTTAACTTGGAAATTATCTGAGAATAAAGTCAGATCTGAAGGAGTGAAAGGATAATTGGTGTTGCTGCTGGTGAATTTAGTTGGCGATTAGAGGAACTGTTAATATTAATCTGCCCTCAACAATATGAGTGAAATGTCTCTTTCATCAGCTGCATCACTTTACTGACATTTCTTTTTAAACTGATCTTCATCAGAGAGTGTTTACATCTCCTTTAGGTACTTTTACATTTATTTATCGGTCTGTTAACTTCACCAAAAGTCCCTTTTTTCTCTGGTGGGAAACTGATTTCTAAACACCGCTTGTTGACACACACACACACACACACACACACACACACACACACACACACACACACACAC
>NW_022280072.1:2663848-2663920 GCF_004355925.1 Anarrhichthys ocellatus
CACACACACACACACACACACACACACACACACACACACACACACACTCAAGATGCATTAACAATGTTCCTC
>NW_022280072.1:2664320-2669207 GCF_004355925.1 Anarrhichthys ocellatus
CATCAGTCAATGTTTACAGGTAAACGTTTTCTACGTAACAGATGATTCTGTGCTTTAATTCATGATGCATTGGCCCAGTGCTTAAAGCAAAAGTTTGACCTTTTTGGGACATTAAAAAAGTTTGATGAAATAGCTTAGCACAATGACTGAAAACAGGGGGAACATGTTCCTCAGCGTGAACGACAAATTTAGGCCTTTAGAATAAATTAAACAAACAAAATATGTGTTGTTTGTGAGCTTCAATGGTGCTGCTGATTGTGTTACCTTCGGACACAACAACCGTTTTCCCATCTTCAGATGAAGATATTCAAGCTTCTACAAGAAACGTTCATTTAGTGTTGGTTCTGTTGGTTCCTGTGGACTAAAGTGGTAGTGTTTCTGAGCACTGGAGTCGTTTTAGAAAACCTCTCATTTTACAGCAGCAGGGTCTGACAGTCTGCTCCTCTCAGTCCTGGTTCTGGTTCTCCCGTTGCCTCCCTTCCCTCCAGCGGGTCCAGCAATACGACCTGGATCTCCAGCATCGTGCTGTCAGTGTTGGCTCCCAGAGAGGAGAAGCTCTGCTCCTGGAGGAGGAGGAGGAGGAGGAGGGGGAGGAGGAGACGCTGCTGCTGCTCCTCCTCCCTCCGGAGCTTCGACTGCAGGTCCGAGGCTGCGGGTGAAGCCAGATCTGGGTCTGTCCACGGTGGACCGGTCACTGCTGGAGGATCTGGGTCTGTCCACGGTGGACCGGTCTCTGCTGGAGGATCTGGGTCTGTCCACGGTGGACGGGTCTCTGCTGGAGTCTGAGCTGAAGGAGTTTCTGGTGAGCCTGCATGACTTCATCTGAGTTCACCAGAATCTGAGATTGATGTGTAACTCATATAAATACCGGAGAGAATTCAACTTCAGATTTCTTGTATTTATTTCTGACGGTCCTTGAACGTAGCTCAGATTTACAGCGAACAATAAAGACTATAATCTGGCCTCAAGGTGCAACAGTGTGTGAATCATACACAATAACCTTCCCTCAATACCTTTAGGTTTTTGACTCAAACAAACCAATTAGACCAGCGCATGCAAATGCCAGTCACTTGCCAGAAAACTGTTTAAAGGGCACGGCATTTCAGGCCTTTTCCAGAACGGTGGCCCAACGGCGAGCTTTGTCCAGAGAAAACACATCCGGTCTAGTTAATGAAAGCTAGATTGAATGAACGCTCCTGCAAAACACATCTCTCCGTCCTGTTTCTGTGCTTGCCCGCTGACCTCCACTGTTGAGTCTTAATTCATTATAATATGGATTAAAGAGGACAGAGAGATTAGTGTAGGAGGACAAGGGTGGGGATGAGTGTGATGACTCCCTGGAATTGCTGTAATTATCAATCCACTCAAATTGTTGCTGCCCTCAAACAAAGTCGCATCCGGTTTCAAAAGTCAGACTGTTGTTTTGGTCAAGTTTCCACAGCAATCCGCCCCAAAGATGATCTTTCATTTGTACAGTGATAGTATGTATTTAATGGCAGGCAATGGAGGAGAGGGAGCAAGTTAAACAAAATGTATTTGTGCATGGAAGCAAAAAAAAAAAAGTCAATCCAGGGTCACAAGGCAAACGCGGCGCGTTAGTATTGTGTGTATGACATCCTTATGGTATATCTACGTGAATCCGGTTAATCGTGTGTCCGTGAGTGATCGTACACCTCTGAGTCTGTCCCCTGCATATCTCGCAGTTTGTTGCCGCAAACTGCATAATATTTTGGGTGCTCAGTTATGGCGGCATGTTCCAGGACATCTGGTGGTTGAGGTGAGTCACACTCCCTCAAAACACGTGTCAATACCTGTTTTATACTGCCATTGACTTCCTTTTGACTCCTCGCTCTCTACTCTTAAATGGCCCACGGCCAGTAGGGGTCGCTAGTGATAACAAAGGGGTGTGTTTGGCCAACAGCTAACAGCTAACAGGAGTACCAGTAAACACACTGTTGAGTGCATTGCAGCCTCTCAATCACTGCTCTACAGCCAGAGACAAGATGGGGGAAACAGTTTGCTCATTTTTAGTGTTTTGGACTTTGTGTTTGGCTAACAGCTAACAGAACAATACACACACTGCTGTACCTCAACGCCACTCAGTGAGTTTAATTTTGTTTTTGGAAAGATTGTATAAATTATCTTACACGAGGACTTCAACCCGATTGCTTGCATGTTTCGCTGTTTTTTTTTTAGTGTGAATAAAGTGTGTTTCACGACGTCTTACAGCCCTTTGGTGTCTAGATAATGGGAATGCTAATTGTAGTTTTGTATTCATTCATTCCCACAACACAGCAGTGGTCGTTGCAGACACACCTGGTGGAGAGCTGCACTCCACTGAGAGCAGCAGTTGTATTATGTCTTCTGGTTTATTGTAACAGATCAAAATGAATGATAGCACCAGAGAGAATGTATACTCTCACACAAGCTGCGTCACACAAAGACCAGCACATTACCTGACTTATATGAGGAAAGATCATTTAGTAATGATCCATAATGAGTCTCTCAAATAATGAAGGCGATTTATTTTGTCATTAATAGTGAATGCATGAAATATGAGACAAAAGTTGACAATGAAGTCATATTTCATACAATTATCCTCATTACATGAACATACTTTGATATACTTTTGATGTGGACTGACCTGTTGTGTCCAAAGCATTGAGTTGAAGACATTTACATAACGATTATGCTTTTTCTTTCTGAAATAAGAACACGATTTCTTCTTAAAAATCACATTTTCAGCTCCACTGATGTAAATGTAAATTCATCTTTTATTAAAACACTATCATTGTGCCTCAAAAAATATGTCACCGTGGCGGAAGTCAGTGTAAGAAGTGATAATGATATCATTTAGAAAATAAGTAATCAATCTGATAATCAGCTCCAAATGTACATTTGTATTACAGCTTACTGATCATTACAATGTGGCTCAAGCGTGAAATAACGTTTTACAGCTTAAAAGGTTTGAAAGTGAATCCTGTCCTCTTCGTAATAAATCTCTGACATTCAATAATGTGTGACTTTGGGCTGTTAAAATATGATGCCATACAGAAAAAGTGTAGCCTTGTGCATCTTCAACCAGAGTGCTGCAGGGATGACCTATGTTTGTAGTCGAACAGGAAGTTAGCGTCACTGTCACCTCGACAATGATCCTATGGGATTCTTTCATTGGATTTTAGATTATTGCAGGAAATAATCTTTGTGGCAAACAAACGTTTATGATTCTTACAGGTTTTGTTCATGAAGATAATCTTCACAAATAAACTCCACTTTTATGATTTTCGAAGCTTGAATGCAATCAGTAGTAAAAAGCTAACGTTAGGCTATAAAGGAGCTCCACCGGTCACATGACTTCACGAATCCAACACTAAGCTAAAGGCTGAAGCATTTGACTAAATTGATTATTTTGTGCCAAATGTTTCATTCATAAACAGAAACTCCTTAAGTTTGTATCTTTTCTCTGTTTTCACTCTCTTCTCAGCTCACTTAGTCTACTGAACAACAAGTCAAATACTGGCCACTTCTTCCCTAATACCTCTGATTGACTGATTTATACTGTTTATATACACTCACTTGTTTGGTTGTTTTCTGCAATGCAATTGCAATTGCAGCAATAAATCTTATTATTTATTATTTTAGTGTTTGTGTGTATTATTCTCCCTACATATGTTCTGTATGTGCTAATGTTTTTCTAAATTATTTCTATATAATATTTTGTCAATAAAAAGACAAAGAAAGATATGTGTGTTCTAGTGATGACACTTCGTCTCATTTAGACACAAAGCAACCGCCTCGTTTAAACTCGTAAAAGCTTCTAAATTCACCAGAGAGGTATTAACTACAGACAAATTCATTGACATAAATATGTATTATTTATTAAGAGATAAACTGAGGATTTTGAGCAAGTTGTAATCCATGTAATCCATTGCGTTTATGTTGTTTTTGTTACGTTTTGTAAATGGTTGACTGGAGAAACGTACCAAAGCGACGGAGAAAAAAGTTGTGATGCACAGCAGGATTGTCAAAGAAACGTTGGTTCAGGGTTTATGTGGGTTATGTGTAAGGTTTCTGTGTGCGTATGCACTTGTATCATTACAGCATCAACAGAAACATACTGCAGCAAAAAAGCTTTCAAAGCAACATGCAGCTGCTCTTCTGACACAAAGTTGCTGAAATAGCCTCAAATTACATCGATGCGTTACAATGTAATGAAATCCAGGCAAACAAACTACAGCCACAACACAATGTTGAAACAATGTAACCGCCACGAAGGAAGAACGTATCAAAGTATACTTAAATATAAGAAGAGTCGTATGAGAAACAGATGTTTGAGGTGAACTATACCTTCTGAGGTCTTCAGGGAGACACAGCTGAACAAATAGTGTAAAACATTAACTCATATATCACCATGAAACTTCACCAGTTCATTACATTCAGACAATTATTATTTTGTATTATCTGTTCGCTGAAAATGTTGTGTTTAAGTATGCAAATTATGCGTTATCTTGTTAAATATGAGCACATTTTCATACGTTTCCTGAACATAAATGTGAACTTTGGATAAAGCTGCAGGTTCAATATTCTTGTTTCATTTTGTTGACATATTAGAGTCAAAGGTTTTTACATTTATGATATCTCTTTGTTTCACTCCATAAATGTAGCATAAATGAGTGTGTGAGTGGTGTGTGAACTAACCCCTCTGTGTGAACCTTCAGCACACAGAGAGGAATGAACGAGTGAAGTTTGGTGAATGTAAGAGCTGCTGAAGTGGAGATTTATCATCAGAGTCTGAGAACAAACTCATTTAGAGGAAACGTCCTTTAAAGAGACGTTTAGTTCCATTACAGACATTTAGAGACTCTACAGGTGAACACATGAACTCAT
>NW_022280072.1:2674217-2678380 GCF_004355925.1 Anarrhichthys ocellatus
CAACACACTTGTCTCCGTGGGGAACTAATGATAACAAGTTGTAAATGATATTTAGGAGGAAATAATATGAAAATGATAAGGATTAGCAATAACTTAAATAATGTAGTAATACTAGCAACCAATGGCCAGTGATGGCAAGTGGAATCATTAACTCTGTTACATGTGCAGGCCGAACTCCAGGGACCTGGAGGAATCCAGAGCAGAGGTTACTTCCTCTATCGGGTACGATCACGTTCATGTCAGGAAATCAAAAGAAAAGCAAAGAATTCCCCTGAATAATGTGATGAACATTCAATCAAATTTTGTTTGCACTTTCAGCCACGAAATGGAAGACGATCCCTAGAATATGAGTAAAATAAAGGTAATGCTTGTTTTGTTCTTCATCCACAGACACAGTCTGTAAGGGACTGTATGACAACGACCAGCAGGTTAATTGTTCTTTTGGCTAAATTAAGCGAGTTTGATTTATTTGGGACGATATTATCAAAAAGACAACTTTTATGTTCATGGATCATAAAGGTGTGATGTTTCATTTAAGGTAAGAGACACTACAGGTGAATAGGGTACAAATATTAACTGATATTACCATGAAACTTCACCACTTCATTACTAAGAGGATTATTTATTGTATTACAAGTTTTCTGAAATGTGATGTTTAAATATGCAAATGAGGCATTATGTAATGGTAACTGTTGGTGCATTTAGTAGAAATCTACAGACTTAAATAGACAAAGTAGTAAAATAAATGTTTTCTTTCCTCTAGTCTGAAAGACGAGATCTCAAAATGGACCAGTGCATGAATAACAATGTGTCTGCCTGTATTATCTCGCCTTACTGTGCCTGCACATTATTTTTTTAATTATCAACTTGTAGCCGAAGGCTTAAAAGGTCCCTAAATGCCATTATCTCTCATTGTAATTATAAGCAACTAGAAGCTGCCAACACTATATTTATATGTGCCTACAAAGTCACAGAAGAGTGTTTTTCCCCTCATTATTGTGTATTGATGTGAGGTAGAGTCGCCAACTCTGAAGCTGAGTGAGACGACCGCGAGACCCGAGACCCCGAGACCCGAGACCCCGAGCCGCTGCAGCACCAGCGATCCAGACTTCACAGTCATCTGCCGCTGCTGTACAGTGATGTCTGAATGTACACAAAGAATAAGATCCAAACACTGTTCCTTTGTGCAGATTTTATTTTGTGTCATGTGTGTGTGTGTCATTTGCATTAAAACTGCTACAATGTGGTCGTGCGTACCTTTGACTTTGCTGCACGTTATGAATGAGAATCTTTCACTGCATTAAGCATATTTGGAGGAAACTGTGTGAATGCAGATAATCAATACATACAGATACATGCATATGATACAATGCAGTCAAACACACATCAGGAATATTTCAACCACAACTAAAGCATTTATTTGATGTTTAACAAAATTACACATACTCCTAAATATAAACAGTTTAAATATTTTCAGCTTTAAATGATCATAATTAAGATAAAAATAAAAAATTCACCTTTTTGCTTTTTTATGTACTCAATGTGTCCATAATAATGCAGATAGAAATCAATAACACACTGAACAAGCAAAGCTGCTAAAAGAAAAAAGGCATTAACTCATGAATATATAAATGAATATCCGGCATATTTGGGGTTTTTTAAACACTTTTTACACATGAGAGATGATTATGATTTGAAAATGACAAACCTAACTGACCGGTAATACCTTATTATTAAAATAAAAAATGCAAACAGTTCAACGTCCCTGTTTATTAAACTCTAACCAACCTCCCAGATTCATAATAAAACATAATGTAAACAGACTGGTGACACATGATGTGATGAGGAGTCACATGTATGGTCTTACATTTTCTAAATCTTTTAATGTACAAATTCATTTTTTTTGTGGCTTTCTTCTTGTTAAATTAATATTTGCAGGATTAAATTGTTAGTTTCTATCCTGAATATGTAGTTATGGTAATCAACAGTAGATGTCACCATCTTCACACCAACAGAAAAATAAAAGGCGGTTTCACTTCTGTTGACGTTTAAGAGAAGATTTGTGCAAACATTTAAACAGAAGAGGTGCTTAAAGCAAAGCAATCATGAGTACCCGTCAACTCTAACTGTTACATACTCCAACTGTTTTTACATATCTGCTGCTTTTGTAACATATTTACTTATTGTATTGTTGTATTATAGTGTTTGCTGAAGTATTGTATTGATAATATCATAGGCCACGAGACAGATGAAAATTAGCTCATGAGCTTTAACTCTGGTTCATTTACAACGAGGAGGAAACTATAAGGTAAATAGATAAATAAATGATTAGTTATACCGGTTGTGAAACACACACACACACACACACACACACACACACACACACACACAGACACACACACACACACACACACAGACTCAAAAGAAAAAATAAAGCAAATGGCACAAAAAACTTCAAACAGGCTTATGTCCTAGATTTCAATCCCTATAAGAACCCATTCTACACTGAACACATTGTTGGAGGGCCTGCTTTTATTCATTGGCCCCCTAACAGAGGCCCCAGTGCAACACCACTGCCTATATTTACAATAATATTTTTATCCGCTCACAGTTGGATTAAATATCTTTTTTTATTATCCTTTTAAATTGTGGATCACGAGAAAGAGGATGAATCCTCAAATGTGTGAATGTTCTCAACCGATCTGACATGGATGACAGATGTAAAACAACACAACATCACAACAACGTTACATACAAGTACAGAGAAGTTCAAGAGAGCTGCACTGGAGAACATTTTACTCAGCAGAAGGTTTTTTTTTGGATCAATGTCCATCACAAACAACAATAAAACAAAAGTGTTTTCTCACTTACGTTTTAATCAGTTTGAGAGCCAGGTTGGTGTTTTTTTCTTTGGCCAACTCAGTAAAAATAAAAACACCAATGCAAGTCACGTTGGACTTGAATCAATAATGTAAATCATATGACCTGAAGGATATGATGTCCCAAAAATACATTTCCAGAGAGAAAAGAACACGTACGTATATAAAAACATGTGATCATTTGCAGGCCTCACATGTTTTAGGACAGCTTTTAAAATGAATTTAATATTCTCTCTGCATCTCCTCTGCTGATTTGCTGCCACGAGACAATACAGATTTTCCTTTTAAGGTGGACATGACCGGGTTTGCAGGAGCAGCACTGGATGCATGCAAATCATTTAACCTCATCAGTGAACACAGAGGTGGTCAGCTGGGTTTAGATGCTACGATGTGACTGAACACGTCACTGTGGAGAGAATACATGGATACCTACATGAGGATAACATGTATTCTAACAGATAATAAGGGCATTTTATTTGCATTATATGTGACACTTTTCCCATCATTTTTAATCTGTCCCTTGCCTAAAAAACAGGGACTCCATCGGTGTGGTCACAGGTGGTATTGCAGCTTTGGCTGCTTCTGGCTGTTGCCATGGTGACGAGATGGGGAGAATGCTAAAATAATGGGATGGCCAATTAATCCAGGAGACACTCTCGTTCAAAGAGCAGACAGGAGAGCCAGACTCTTAATCGGTCTGTCACTGTTCTCTTATTCCATTTGTGTTCCCATTGAAAAATAAATAACAATACATTAATTAAAAAATAACAATAAGTTAATACACGTCATAGTTTAGGCTAATAAACCTATAATGTTATAAATTATATTCTGAAGGGATTAAAATAGAAGATGGGATATTTTCAGTTTTTTCCTGTAAAAACTGGACGATTTCAAATTCATTCATTAAAATGTAAAACATGTAAAACATGTCATAACACTATATGTTCCTATATGTATATTTAGGCTTTTTGTATTTTATCGTCTTTCTTTAACTTGCCACAAAAAATCCAAAAACCTTTGTTGACGATTACAAGTTGAAAGTTGATCTAACGACATATTTAATAGGCTACATGTCTAATAAATGTCTCCTGTGTTATTCTTCCACATAATTATAGAAGTGCAAGAATGACACACATGAAAGGGTCTATTCATATATTCTCTATTTTGTAAGATAAACCCCTCTGCTTTAAACAACAATATTTTTTGGGGGAAAATCTGTTATTCAATAATTTAAGGATCATTTATTGTTGTCATGCAACACAGGATGCTCCACAAAATTCAGTC
>NW_022280072.1:2693380-2747422 GCF_004355925.1 Anarrhichthys ocellatus
TACAGAATAATGGAGTGTATAGAATGGCAAAAATCATAATCCCAATTATGCCAACCTCACTTCATACGCTGCCTTTCATAAGCTGATGAGCTGTTTTTGTATTTCAGTAACGACATCGTGTGTGTTTCTCACCTCGTACAGACTCGGATGTCGCTGCCATGTGCCAGTCTCACACCCGGAGCAATCGAAAAACTCCGCTCTCTGAAGACCTCTCGTCGACTGTCTCCCCTCTGATTGAGGAACCTTTCGGTGACTCTCCTCCGGGACTCGCGGAGCTCCGCCTCTTCCATCGCCTCAACGTGACCCCGCCTTCATCCAGCAGCAGCTTCCTCATCCTCTCACAAGACCGGCTGTACTGTCAGTAAGGTGAGGTTTGTGTTTGTTTTACCCATCGGACTCGTCTTTGTCTACTGTTTTGAAGCTGTTTGGGGAGATGTTGTTTCATGTGTGTTTCTTTTTTCATCAAAGGTTCGTTCACAAATGTCTACCTCACGATTAAAAGACTCGTCTCCAGCACTGCGACCCTGAACAGGAAACAAAATGACCTCGAGCATTGACCGGTGAGTCAAACGCTTTGAGTTACCGGCTTGTTTTCTTATTCATTTCCATTAATTACGTCGTCTATAACGTGTCAAAAACACCAATAATCCCCCCCAAAAATGCTTTGTTCTAGATGATGATTCAAACCAATTGTTTCTCACAATTGCCATACATTGATTTTTGATCAAATTGACTAAAGTCTCTTTCCCAGTGGACAAAAAAAGATCTGTCTCTTGTCTTCATGTGACTCTGACGTAGTCACGAGTTTCTAACGGCTCCAACTCCGACTGGCAGTGATAGAAAAATGTGACGCGCGTTGAAGTGAATATGTATTAAATAAAATCAACAGGGGTTTGGACAGTTATTATAATTTATTTACGTACAAAGCATATAGTTAATATTCTCTCCTCAAAGCCACCAGACAGCAGTCATTTTACCTCGCTGATCATCGAAAACACACTTCATTCAAACTCAACAGAAACAAAATAAAACTCAATAAAAGCGCCTTAGTTAATCTCTCCACTGTTCCAACGATCACCAAACTGGTTTGAGAGATTGAAAGAGAAACTGAATAAGTAATAAAAGATACAAAAAGAACGGCTACTCGTTTACTGGCAGTAGAAAAAGAGTCTGTCGTACATTTAGCTGGTTTTCCTGTGTTTAAAAAAACAAAAACCTGCATCGACGCTCTTAACTTTTGGTGGAAACAAGTGTGTAATTCTCTCAGCAGCATTGGACGTGAGTCACGTTCAGGTTCCAGTGTTCAGGTTCTACGTGTTCAGTTTTATTCTTTACTGCTTTTACGTCAAAATCAAAATGCAGGATTAGCAGAGAGACTCTCGACATAAAAGATTATAGAATATTAAGAGGATCTTAACTGTTGCTGTTTGTTCTGCAGGGATGACAGCAGTATCTTTGATGGGTTTATGGAAGGAGATGAAAAGGACAAAGCCAAACGGTACGACCCCCCCCCCACGTCATCCTCCGTGATATTACAACTTTAGTTTTTATGAGAGTTCATTTGATAATAAAGCTTCCCATGCAAAGATAGATACAGCTACCTAACTGTAGGGGTACATCAGACGTTCCTAGTAAAGTTTTCATAGCCCTAAAATGATTGCAGCACTGCTAATGTAGCTGCAACCAAACTACCGTATGTTACCGTTATCTCCACCCACAGAGAGTCCCGTAACAAGTCCGAGAAGAAGCGAAGAGACCAGTTCAATGTCCTCATCAAGGAGCTGGGCACCATGCTACCGGGCAACACCCGCAAAATGGACAAGTCCACTATTTTGCAGAAGAGCATCGACTTTCTGCACAAACACAAGGGTGAGGAGCGCTCGTCGCGACCCAGAGATCTCTGTTCGTGAGTCTCGTACTTGGGCTGAACCCGTTTGTTGACGTGTTGTTTATCTTCATCAGAAATCGCTACTCAGTCCGAGTCGACTGAGATCAGACAAGACTGGAAGCCTCCTTTTCTTAGCAATGAAGAGTTCACTCAGCTGATGTTGGAGGTGAGCTCAGAGCACTTTTCAGCATCGAGTGCATTACGGCTGACATTCGAATGCTGCGCAGCTTCTTTTTCTTTATTCTGTTCCTTCAGTTTGAGCCCAGTATTTGGGCTCAGTTGCAGATAAAGATTATGATCCACTTATCAGTGTTCCAACCGCCGCTGAGGGATTATGAGCGCCGGTGCTAAATGTTTCCCACGGTCATCATCTGCTCTCGCGCATTCCACCAGATGGCATGTTTCATCAGCGACCTAGAAGCGGCTCTCCGCTCGGCTTCGCTGCTATATCTTTGATGGAGCAGTACTTCTTTGCAGCTCCTTTTCCCAAACAAATCTCTGATCCATGTCGTTCATTACTGGACTTTAGATATTATGCACTTTGTCTGTAGGCTGCAGCACAACAAAGTAGGAAACAAATAACAACAAACACAATTAAAAAGTCTGCTTACTTTCTGGTAGAAGCCCAGACATCCGGAGGAGAGACGGCTGAAGCGAAGGTAAAGCTGTCGGTAGTGAATATTATTATAGCTATTTACTATTTATAGAATTTGATTCTCAGACTCGTGTGATACAAACATAAGTTTATTGTACAAAAGGTTTGACGACATTTAATGCTTCATTCAAAAACCTCAACAGAAGCTTTGAGCGTAACGAGAACACGGTGCCGCTCTGCAGTCGTCTCTGCTTTCTGTTTGTTTACAGACTTTTGTTCAGAGTGAATTAAAAGAGTGAATTTTGTTTGTCAGGCGTTAGATGGATTTTTTCTTGCCATTATGACTGATGGGAATATAATCTACGCCTCTGAGAGTGTGACGTCCCTACTAGAGCACTTACCCGTGAGTATGATGTGAACTTTTTTAGAACATTATGGCAAAGCCCACGTGTCAACAGTGCCCCCTGTTGGACGCGGTGTACATGCACATGCTCAGAGATTCATGAACGGATGTTCTGTGTGTTTCAGTCTGATCTCGTGGATCAGAACCTGTTGAACTTCCTGCCTACAGGGGAGCATTCAGACGTGTACAAGGCTCTGTCCTCTCACATTGTGGAGGGAGAGACGCTGACACCCGAATATCTGAAAAGTCAGCGGAACGTTTTATCTGCATCGTTTCCATTTGTTTTAATTATGCTATTGTGTCATTTTACTGTCAATACTAACTTTTTAATGCTGTCATTTCCTTTTTATTTTCAGCAAAAAATCAGCTAGAGTTCTGTTGCCACATGCTCCGAGGGACCATCGACCCCGAAGAGCCCCCCGTGTACGAATACGTCAAGTTCATTGGAAACTTCAAGTCCCTGAATAACGGTGAGCTTCGCTCCGCTGATCGTCTGAGCCTCGAGGTTCGTGGCCGTTTAAGAGTCTTTAACTCCTCTGTTGTGTCGTTTGTCACCAGTGCCTAAATGTACCCGCAACGGTTTCGACGGAGTGATCCAGCGATCGCTTCACTCTGCCTTTGAAGACGGAGTGTGTCTCGTAGCGACTGTGAGGCTCGCCAAACCACAGTTCATCAAGGTAACGATCATCTTCTCCCTCTTCTCCGGCGGTGATTCTTTTCACAGACACTTTTTATTTGTTTTAAAATAAATATGTGTCTTTCTCCCGGCTGAGTTAAGAAGCTGCTGTTGATTTTACTTTTTGCTGTAAACCCTCTGAACCCCAAACAGTTTTTGGGGCGTTTTTTGCCCCAAAAATGTCTTTTGTGCAGAATAACAGTTACGATGCCATAAATCAAGTTAAATTCTTTAATAATTTTTTTTTTTTTAAATTAGAAAACAATGAAATCTTTATAGCCAACATTTTTCCATGTGTTACCAATGTTGGAAAACACAATTTATGCTCCATTTGCTATATTTATTAAGCTATTTCCATTTTTATAATCTCTCCCTAGAACCTCTCCTCTCCTCTCCTCTCCGCTCTCCTCTTCTCTCCTCTCTCCTCTCCTCTCCTCTCTCTCCTCTTCTCTCCTCTCCTCTTCTCTCCTCTTCTCTCCTCTCCTCTTCTCTCCTCTTCTCTCCGCTCTCCTCTCCTCTCCTCTTCTCTCCTCTCTCCTCTTCTCTCCTCTCTCCTCTCCTCTCCTCTCTCTCCTCTTCTCTCCTCTCCTCTTCTCTCCTCTCTCCTCTTCTCTCCGCTCTCCTCTCCTCTCCTCTTCTCTCCTCTCCTCTCTCCTCTCCTCTCCGCTCTCCTCTTCTCTCCTCTCTCCTCTCCTCTCCTCTCTCTCCTCTTCTCTCCTCTCCTCTTCTCTCCTCTCTCCTCTTCTCTCCGCTCTCCTCTCCTCTCCTCTTCTCTCCTCTCTCCTCTTCTCTCCTCTCTCCTCTTCTCTCCTCTTCTCTCCTCTCTCCTCTCCTCTCCTCTCCTCTTCTCTCCTCTCTCCTCTTCTCTCCTCTCTCCTCTCCTCTCCTCTCTGCTCTGCGATCAGCAGCCTGAAGTTCAGTCGAAGTTTCACAGAATATTTGTCTCGTGACTGTTGGTCTCAAACGAGTCAATCATGGCTTCATAGTTGCGCTGAGGAGCTCAGAATTTAATGTTTTTTACAGGATCTGTTTAAAGCAAAAAGTTTATTTGTGGCGACATTTAGAATGAATTAATTGTTTTTGATGAAATATTACAATTTTAAGCTTCGCTTTTGCTTCTTTTTTTCTCATGGAAGGCTTCGTCACACATGATGTGTTCAAAGACCGTCGGAAAGATGATAATACGACGATAATAACATATTTTTACAGCTTGTGGCTGTGATAAACGGTGTAGTTTTGGTGAACGTTTAAAGAAAACAAGCTTCTCAATCCCGCCGGAGGGTTTTGGGGTTCAGAGGATTGAGAATCAAATGATAGCCCGTCAGCATTATGGATCAACAGAACCCTGATCATGGGCTCGGAGACTTTAGCATTTAGTAAATGTGTTTTTTAGATAAATATAGATAATGTCTAAATACATTCTGCACTTTCACCTCTACCTTTTCACAGGAGATGTGCACTGTAGAGGAGCCGAATGAGGAGTTCACCTCCAGACATAGTTTAGAGTGGAAATTTCTCTTCTTGGACCACAGGTAACATTTATATTTATTTATTTATTTATTCTTAAAGTATCTTCTTCCAATTTGTGATTATTATATATATATATATATATATATATATATATATATATATATTTATTTATTTTTAGTGAAAATTAGCACCAGACACCCGGCAAAAGTGGCTCATAGATTTGCTTCACTCACCAGACTGTGTTTTCGTAGTTTTGTAAGAAAACACATGAAAAATGTGGACTAACTTTTCACATGTTATACGGACCATTGTATGAGGATACAATGATTTATGAGATACAATCCTGACTGATTCTGCAGCATTCACAGAACCATATTCGTAGCTGAACAACAGAAGGTGAAGGAGGAAGACTCATCTCAATAACATGTTCTCTGTCTGTCCAGAGCTCCACCCATTATAGGTTACCTCCCGTTTGAGGTGCTGGGTACTTCAGGGTATGACTACTACCACGTAGATGACCTGGAGACGCTGGCCAAATGCCACGAACACTGTGAGTACATCTCAAAGTTCATCCACAGTCGTCCGCTTTCTTTATTGAGCGTTCAGAAGTCAGTCGGCTCCCTCTCCTTGTGTGTCTGCAGTAATGCAATACGGCAAAGGAAAGTCCTGCTACTACCGATTCCTCACCAAAGGGCAGCAGTGGATTTGGCTTCAGACCCACTACTACATCACCTACCACCAGTGGAACTCCAGGCCAGAGTTTATAGTCTGCACACACACTGTTGTGAGGTACGTGGAAGATTTTAAAAGCAGCTTTTAGATTTTTAAATGCAATGATTATTACTCAGAATGACGGGGTTATCTTTTTATCCACAGTTACGCTGAAGTGAGAGCAGAACAACGCCGAGAGCTCGGGATCGAAGGATCACAACCTGAGATCACAGCAGACAAGGTGAGACTCCTGCTCTACAGCAGCTGTTTTGTTTTAAAATGATGGATCAGTAATCTGCGACGGAGACCCCGGCTGACTCTTCTCCCTCGACCTTGCAGCAGTCCCAGGATTCCGTCTCCGAGTCGCAGCTCAACACGTCGAGCCTGAAGGAGGCTCTGGAGCACTTCAACCACAGCCGGACGCCCTCGGCTTCGTCTCGCAGCTCACGCAAATCCTCTCACACCGCCGTGTCTGACCCGGCCTGTAAGCAGCCATCTCCACATGACTCGCACGGTCTCATGTGTTAGGGGGTCATGAGCTGAAGTTGCATTCACAGAACTGTATTTTAGTTTTTGCAATTCACTGAAAAGGTGTTTGCTCTCCCGCTCACACCAATAATACCGGATTATGGAAATAAATGAAAAGAGACGTCTATGAACACTTGAGGAGTTAGATTAGATATTAGATTAGAATCACAGATTCCGCCGATGAATGTTCCTTTCTCCTATGCCTTATATTATAATTACACAATGTAAATGACAGGTAATCGTAGATTATGGCGGACTTTCTTACAACCCTGTCCGACGACGAGAAAGTCTAACGCCACCACGTGTTTCTGTTTCCCTCTCAGTGTCTCAGATGACGCTCCAGGCGGACAGCAGGGGTACTCCGGGTCGCCAGTCCGTCTCCGCTGTGGAGATGACGTCCCAACGGAGGTCGTCTGTCAGCAGTCAGGTCGGTGGAGGGACGAGAGCGGAGTCTGCCGTGAAAGAGCTTTAATTAGGGAGACATTGTTTTAATTAATTAGTGATAGTTAATTGAAAGAATTTGAAGTGATTTGTTCTGAACCGTTGTTCATCCTTTTTGGTTTGTTTGGTGTTAATGTTGGTTTGTGTTAAACTCTTTCAGCAGTCAATGAGCTCCCAAAATACAGGACAGAACATGGCCCCATCCATGGTTTCACAGCAACAGCAGCAACAGCAACAACAACAGCAACAACAGCAACAACAGCAACAACGGCAACAACAGCAGCAGCAGCAGCAGCAGCAGCAGCAACAACAACAACAACAACAGCAGCAACAACAAGTTCAGATCAGCAGCCAAGTAAGATATTCATCTCGTTTCTAAAAGCTTTATTGATATCTTATCCTCGGAGACAGACGGACTGATTCTGTCAGTGGAGCCTCATTGTTGGATTCATTCATTACGACAAACGGCTAAAAACAAAACTCAACTCGTCTGTTTTCAGGACACATTTTGTCCAAGTTGTCGTGGCTCAAAAATCACTGACATCCGAAGAAATCCTGAGCTGGAGGATCTGCAGAATATTTCAATTTTCTAATAAATTATATTATTTATCCCCAAAAATAACTTTACTTAAACCGTTTATTTTCTGGTTTAATATTTTTTTGCACATCATGCATCATAAAGACGGATGAGTATATTTTGTAGTCTAAATGTGATTACAAGAATCTAAAATAAAATGTATAATTAAATGTATTTCAGGAGGCTTTTCTCTTCTTCCTATTAAGATCATGAGCATTAATCAATGTTTTAGTTTCCTACACTGAGGCATTTGTAGAATACAGGCTGTCTGCTCCAGATATGAACCTGGACCACAGCTTCAGTTGCACCTGAATCACTGAATCTGTCTTTAGATTGAATCACTCGTACTGCCATTTAACTCCCCGGCGGTGTCCCCAATGTCCTTGTTCCCTGACAGTCGATGGTGCAGTTCTCCAGCCAGCTGGAAGTCATGCACAGCCTGAAGGAGCAGCTGGAGCAGCGGACCAGGCTGATCGAGGCCAACATTCAGCGGCAGCAGGGCGAGCTGCGGCAGATCCAGGACGAGCTGCAGAGAGTTCAGGGACAGAACCTGCAGGTGAGAGTGCTGAGGAAAAGCACGACATCACAGAAAAGCCATCACTTCTGGTGATGCCAATGCAAAAGTTTCTTAAAGCTGCATTCTCTCTAGTGTCCACCAGGGGGTGACTCCTCTGGTTGTATAGAAGTCTATGAGAAAATGAATTGATGACATTTTGGACAGACGTGGATGCAAACTGCTACTTGACTGGTTGACTTGAGTTGGTCGGTCGGTAATTGTTTCACTAGAATCTGCGCTGGATGTTTCAGATGTTCTTGCCGAAAGGAGCCGGAGGACTCAGTCTGGGCTCTGTTCAGATGGCCCAGGGGAACGTGGTGCAGCAGGGAGGAACCCTCAGCATGCAGGGCCAGGTGGTCTCTGCAGGACCTCTGCAGAACAGCATCCAGCAACAACATGCCATCCAGCCCCAGCAGCAAACACTCCTACGGGATCAGAGCACAGCACTCTCACAGGTCTGACAACCCCCCCCCCCCCCCCCTTCAGTGCTGATCATTAAACACATCTCAGTCTCTAACTCCGGTCCTGTTTGTTTTCAGTCTCAGCGGTCGTCTCTCACTCTGCAGCCTCAACAGAATCCACTGCCCGCCTCTCTCTACAACGCCATGATGATCCCTCAGCAGAGCCCGGCCAACGTGGTCCAGATCGCCACCAGCCTGGCTCAGAATACCGGACCCAGCGCTCCTGCTGTGGCCACGTTCGCACAGGACCGTTCGGCTCAGATCAGGTTTGTCATCATGTTATGCCATGCTGCCCACCACTTTAAGGGCCTCTGTCCACAAAGCGCCCTTTTCTGGCTGAAATGGGGCCTATGTTTCTATGACCACCGTTGTACGGTAGTCTAGCATCCATCTTTGCTTTGTATTATCTATTTGGGCGACTATCTATCCCAGGTTTCCCGCCAGTCCTCAGCTGCTCACCAAGCTGGTGACGGGACAGATGGCCTGCGGTGCCGTCATGGTCCCCACCACCATGTTTATGGGCCAAGTGGTGACGGCCTTCGCTCCTCAGCAGGGCCAGACCCAGACCATCAGCATTTCCCAGCAGCCACCACAGCAGCAGCAGGAGCAGCAGCAGGTAAGCAGCAGTCACCGGTCACAGCCATGCAGCAAGGGCAGGCTCACCTGGCTCAGCAGCAAACACAGTTCCTACAGGTAAACCACTAGGGGGGGATGTTTTCACATCAACAACATAGATATTAGAGATCAATTATGAGTTATTTAACTTCCTAACACGAGCTCTAAACAGATTCATATACATCACTAAAACTACGAATGACAAGATGTTATATTAAAACATACTATGTTAGATTTCCTAATCATTTGAATGGTGTTTTAATGTGTTTCAGAAGCAGATAAAAGTCGCTCACAGTAACTTTAAATCTTGACTCGGCTCAACAGGTTGACTTCCGTCTTCTCATCGTCCCGCTAATCAAACTTTCTCTCCACTCAAGGCTCCCCGGCTTCTTCACGGAAACCAGTCCACCCAGCTGATCCTGCAGGCGGCGTTCCCTCTGCAGCAGCAGGGCGCCTTCGCTGCCGCCTCCCAGCAACAGCTGCAACAGCTGCAACAGTTGCAACAACAGAAGCAGCAGCAGCAGCAGCAGCAGCTGGCCCCTCACAGGAGGCACAGTCTGTCTGACCGCTCGGCCAAGCAGCCACAGTAGCCGGCTGTGTGAGAGTCAAACCCAGACGTGGGGGTGTCTTTGAGAGGTGGGGGAGGAGTCAACGTGCAGCTCTGAGACGTGTTGTGTTGGGCTGTGGCTTCAGAAGGATCTTTGGCTGTTTGCACTTAACTCCTGCTGCAGAGAACACAGCACCGTGTCTCTCTGGCAGGAGGCAGAAAACAGGGAGCCACAAACCCTATAATGGAGTCCCTCACACCCTCCCCCGGTGTGTGTGTGTGTGTGCGCGTGTGCGTGCGTGCGTGCGTGCGTGCGTGCGTGCGTGCTCGCTCGCTCGCTCGCTCCTCCGGTCACCCTCACAGGATTGTTTTGCGCCGAGCTCTCCGGGACTTTAATGCAGCCGAAGCTTCCGCCGAAGCTTCCATCAAAGCTTCAAGGACGTCCTGCAGAAGCAAACGCCCAGAGGCTCGTGTGTTTTGGATGTTTTCTCTTATTGTTTGTTTTGTTTTTTTCATGTAAAAAAAACCAAAAACAATGATGGGTCAGAAAATATTTTTTACAAATGTGGTGTAGATTGAACTTTTACTGTACAGAACATCACGTGTAATATATTATGTAAATATACCGAAAAAGAAAGAACTAATATTTTATATGATGCATGAAAAGAAGTGCGGAGTCTGTTATTTGAAGCTTTGAAAAGAAAAGCTGTTAAAATGCTGAGTGGCTGATATATTTGTGTCTGAAGCAGATGACGCTGCTGGTTGTGTCACAGTTTGTTTGATCCTTTGGTCCATATTGTCACTGAATTTTAAAAAACTTTTAAAAATGTGCTTAAAATCTGCACACTCATTTTAAACTTCAGTCAAACCACACGGTGATTGACAGGTCTCTACCAGAGACGTATACGAGGTCTCTACGTCACTCCTCAGTCCAGATATGGTCACTTCTGTTCATCGGTTGCCAAAAAAACAAGATGGTGACGGCGAAATCGCCAAACTCGAGGCTTCATAACATCAGTCCACAAACCAATGAGTGACGTCACGATGACGACGTCTACTTATCTACAGTCTGTGGTTTGAACATGTGGAAAAGATCTTTTAACCTTAATTACTTTGGCATTATGATGCTTCAGCATCCGTTTCACATGTTCAATAAGTGGAATTGTCACTTTATTTGGAGATAATGTTCTAATCCCTCATTTCAGAGTTCATTTGGCTTCCGTCGTATTTATGTAAAAGGTCTTTTCTTTTTTTAGAGTGGTTGTCATGTTATTTCATGTTTAACTGGTTATTTTATGGTTGTGTAGTCCAGACTTCATTATAGTCGGTCACATGTGATATAAAGTCAGTGTTGCATCGTGTTGAAGAACGGTCACTTCATTTCAAATATAGATATTTTTGCTCGTCTGAAATGTTCAATATAATCTGATGACTAAAAGAATTTTCACTGATTAAAACCTTATTTAAATAGTAAGGTTTAAAAAACAGTTTAGTCGACTGAATATGATTGAAAAAAAAAACAAGGACATTTGACACAGGACTAAGATTAAATAAAGAATAATAAAAAGGGATAATGTCCAACCGGTGTCCATTATCGGTAACGTACTGTGACTTCTTCATGACTCGTTGACCCAATAATTCCTAATAATGGACGACTCAAAACACTTTATCCCTCTTATACCATCGTCCCTTGCCAAAGCAAAAATAAAGTAAAGAAATGAAATGCTCTTCCTTCAGCAACAAAGAAATGATCCATAACCCTCACTAGTCACCTTCATACCTGCTGTCAAACTGCTGCTTTAAAGACGCCATCAAGTCGCAGTGAAGTCCTTTTAATCCGTTGTGGCGCTGCAACACTTAATATTTATATAAAAGGTTCTCTGCTGAACACTTACCAACCTGTGGAGACCTGTGCTCCATGCAAACAGACCTCTGGAGTGTGATGTATAAACTATATATACACACATGTATACACCTTCAACACAGTGAGAGACTTTGCACAATGTCAGATGCAGTAAAGAGTTATTTTTCTATTACCTGAATAGACGACATCAAACCTCAGCTTCTGCTTTTAAATGTGCAAACCTGAAGGATCTAAACGAGCTGTGACACACGCACACACACACACACACACTGTTGAACTTCTTTCTCACCCAACAAAGCTGGTTTCACATGTGAGGTCATGCTTATGCAAATTCTTTGTTGTATTTGTTTTGAGTCTTAACCAGTCAAGTTTGTTTTCTTCACGCTGGGAGAAGTTGTAAAAGTGACGCTTTTTAAAGTCACTCAAATAAACCGAGAAAATGTTTTTTTCTATCCAAAGAGACGGATCCCCGAAATAAAAAGGACTTGTGTTAAATGTCGTGTAGTTCTGATGTTCGCACTAGAAAGTTTTCAGTTTTGGTTTGGCTCGTGAAATTCACTGCTGCGCTTCACTCGACGACACTTTGAACGTTCATACGACTATTCAGTGTTCCAGAACAAGTTTTAACACGTCCTACCCACAGAAATAGACGAGTAGTAGAACAGACATCCAAACCAACGTAGCGGGACGGTCAGAGCGGCGGCCATGTTTATGTGTAATGTTGCCGTTGCGACCGTTGATGCTGTATTCCATCTACTTCAGAAATCTGAATGAGTAGCAGGGAATGACGTCACACCCGAGTTGACCGTAGCATCGTGTCAGATAGGAGTTGGACAGTACTGAGTGTATGATTTGGGTCAATGAGAAACGAGGCTAATAAACAGCTTATTACTATAGCTCGTTTACCGTTGATACGCGGAGCAGCCATCTTGGATTCTAAGGTCGGGGTTTTGTCCAACTTTCAGTCAGAAATCTGACCTCAGGCAGCTTTCCACTTTAAATTCTGACATGTAAATCAGAAATGTCTTTTTCCGAGTTCAAACGCAGCGTAGCATAAAAAAAAATAAATAAACCGACTTACGCTAAGCTGTGGAGTCACTGACGTGAGGTTTTGCGGTAACGACTAAAAGCATCAATGGAGTAATAACGTTACGAAGTGTAGAGAAAATGAGTAAAATTGAACAACTTAATGCTTCACACAGACTGTCGCACACACAGATGGCTGGCTAGTTAGCTGTGTATGTATATATGTACATACACATATATGTATATATATATATATATATATATATACATACATACACATATATGTAAGTGTGTATACACGTCTGTATACGATATAGATTCATATATCCTTTATTTAACTAGGAAGTCACTTTGAGATTCAAACTTTTACAAGCGAGACCTAAAAGTATATTAAATTATTACACCAGAAAGTCCTCCAGCACTCAGCCAGCATGCTCTTCTGACCCACAATCCTTTGCTGTGGATTTATCCCCAACATGTTAAAAATGTTTCTATTGTGACGCTGAGGCACAAAGACGGACGCTTCACATCCTCTGCTGCCATCTGCTGGTCGGCTTTAGGTCCCACACCTTCATATTCTCAATCCCTCGCTGCGCTGCATTTAAATTATAAACTAAAAGCACTTCAGCAATTTCTTGAGCCAAACCCGCTCCATGAATGATCATTTACTCCCCTTCAGTTTGAAAATAAACCTGTAATAAAACATTCTGCTGTTACTGTTTATTTGATCCCTTCAGCGACGCACAGAATCACATGAAACATTTTTATTGAGCTTTTTTTAGATTTACAGGCATTTCAACCGAGCAGTATCACAAACAAAGCATTTCACAGCCTGTCAAATATTGACAATGCAGCTTCAGTCTGTTCACCTTTTAAAAAATATATTTCCATTCCTTGTTTCTCTCTCTCTCTCTCTCCTCCCCCCCCCATCTCTACAGTACATCAGCTTAAGAGAAAAGGAAATGAAGCTAAATAAATAGTAAATAAAAAGGTGAAACGCAGTAGCTGTGTTCAGGTGTCGCCGTTGCTACCACACAGCCGCTTCTGGAGTGACTTCTACTGGCAGTTATTATCAGTTGGTTTCATCTGTTCTGTACCTGATTGATTTAGTGACTAACGGTTTGTAACAATGGCTTTAATCACCGTGTGAGGGAGGATCTGTGGAAGTGGAATTATGAAACGTGGCGTATCTCTCTGGTAGCCGTCTCTTTAAGGATGGTGACACCTGGACTCGGGTAATCTAGTGCTCTGATGTGAAACAAAGGATTAATCGCTTCCTAAAGAGAGAGTTTGGGTTTTATTTAAAGTGTGTTCTATGAGTCAGTGTGGCGGTGAGAGGCAGCACGACGTGTTTGAGAAACCAAAATAAAAAGAATCTCTTTCAGTCTAAGTGAACGCTGCGTTTAGAACGTTTCCACCTCTTTAGTACAGGGAACTGAAACACTTCTATCCATCTCTGCTCTCTTTAAAGCTTTAAAGTTTCTATGAACTCATCTACTGTAGTAGAACCCTGCCTGTGGAGGAGAACCTCATACACACACTACAGAACATCACGACTGTCTGTTGGTTCTGTTCTCAGTGTTTTTCCTCACAATGTGAAAATCAAGATGTTTAGTGAAGTAGAACCTTATTTTGGGATGTTAATGCATCGTGGTTAAAAAAAAAAAAAAAAAGGTCCCCCAGAGTGAAAGATGGAATAAACAAATGAGCATTCAATATTTAAAAACAAAAAAAGACAAAAGCTGCTTGAATGGACTCAAAGTGTCTCTGAGTGCGAGGACAGAACTCTTGTGTCCCTCAGACTCACTGACGACCACAGAGAGCCGTGTGGTCTGCTCGCTCACCTACATCACCGCTCACCGGTTCACTGCTGAGCATCACTCATTACAGCATTATTCATAATGATTACAAAAACAGTGTTCAACCTCCACCAGAGAAGGGGGGGGGGGCAGTCTAAACAACGCTCTCTACACAACTTAACCAAACGTCACACGTATGTACAGACAACACCTGAAATCTGTCGTCCAATTAAAATCCAGCGTCCGGCTTGATGAAGAGGGCGGAGAAGGCGAAGGCCAGGAAGACGATCCCTCCGATGATTGTAACTGTGGAAACAAGAACATTTAATTTATTATGGGATGGATCGCAACACAAAACTACTCGTATGTGTTCTTCTCTAGAGATCAAAGGGAGATTAAACAAAGAGTTTTATAAAGTAGAGATGCACAGATTGCAATTTTTCAAGAAGTTAAGTAAAATGGAGATAATCAGAATTGAAGAACCTCACAAATGTTTAAGACTTAGAAGTATCACAGAATCACGAGAACAGAAACTCTTTTGGACTTTTATTATATTAATAATAATATTATTTTATAATTCAATATTTATGAATGAAGAAAGAATGAAATCCACTGTGTTGTAAAGTAACAACAAACAGTGAGAGAATGGTACGTTTGAAGGATTTACTGTAATAATAATTAAACATAATAATAATAATATAACGGTCTCACCAGTTCTGACGGATATTTTCTGGGCGATCATTCGTCCTCCGACCACAGCCAGTCCGGTACACATGCAGTGGCCGAGAGTTCCTCCCACTGCGACTCCAAAGGGATCCTGGGAATTATTCAAAACAAAAAGAACGTGCCGTCATGTTGATGCTGAAGAAAATGATCCATATTCCTCCCTTAAATATTTAATAAACAGAGTATCAACACATTTACTGTTTGAGGTTCGACTCAAACAGTAAACACACACACACACACACACACACACACACACACACACACACTTCACAATTCTGTGTGAAAGTACTTATGACAAAAACGTTAAAAAAATATATTATAATGTGAATAAATGGCTGGAAGAAGACAAAGGTTTGTAAAAGGCATTAAATGTAACAAACCTCCCGAGCAGCCAGGATGATGGTGGTGAGCTGTGAGCGGTCCCCCCACTCTGCCAGGAAGGTGAGGGTGAGGGCCTGGATGAAGATGGGTGAGATGATGCTGTGCCACTTCCCCTGAGGCATGGAGGTCCCGGATCCAGCCTCCACATCTGCAGTCCCATTAACCAGCTTAGACCGCTGGAGCTGCACGGACAACACACCGGGTTAAACGCTCTATTCACATATTTTAAAAAAAGCTTCTTAAATGTGAAGACTATCTGGTTTCTTTACTCTTCTGTGACGGTAAACTAAATATCTTTGAGTTGTGAAGAAAACAAGACATTTTAAGTCGTAATCCTGAATCTTTTTTCACCGTTTTATAGAACAAACTCATCGATTACAGTGAAGATCATGGTTGATTTCAGCCCTCGTTGAAACAGTAAAACCGCTGTAGAACCAAACCACCTGGTGATAAAAACGGCTTCCAACACAATTCAAACCTTTTAAATAATTTGGATAAGAGCAGTAAAAATGAGTTAATGCATTAACGTGGACTCGATCTATTTCACATTTAAATCTTGACGCTCATGCATGAACATGGTGCATGAACACCATTACGAAGTAATGTGAACCATGTGTGAGTCAAGAGAAACAGGACCCACGCTGAAGGTGTTGTATAAATGATGCATGCTTAATTATTAGTGTTGACTTGTCGTCGTACGAGATGATCTCCCCGGGTTTAGAGTCGGCTCACCTCTTCATCCTTCTTCTTGATCTCTGCCTGCACCTCCTCCAGCTCTTCCTGGCCTTCGTCTGGACTCATCCTCAGCCCCTCCCTCAGCATGCGCACACCGAAGATGGCGAAGAGAGCGGTGGACACGTAGTACGTGTAGATTCTTGGTATGATGGTGGTGGCATAGCCAAACAGCACTGGAGGTGAGGGGGGGTAGGAGAAAATAAACTGAATTATTACCCAGCAGAAGATGGAGGAGCAGCTCCACGTTACAGCTGAAAGTGAAAACCCCAAAATGAACGCTCCTAACTAACCTGAGAGACAAGTCATGAGTCCCAGAGCCAGCATGGCCCCCGTCAGCACTGTGAGACGGTTGTAACGCATCGCCATGATGGCCGCGATGAAAAACGTCTTGTCCCCCAGCTCGGAGACGATGATGACGGAGATGGAGGCCACGAAGGCGTGGATGAAGCCCATGTTTGCTTTGCTGGAGGAGCCATCTTCAGAGACCACCGGACCGATCGGGTGTGGACTCGAGGCTTTCTGTCGGAAAGAAAAGCAACGCGGTGACAGTCAGATAAGTTACACACGAGGGTTTGCATGTCTGTCCCCAGATCTCCATGCTTTAATGTGGTGATATCAAAAGGTTTTTAGGTTAAGGTCTAATCTATCGTCTCCTTAGGTTGAGGTCTCAGGTTAAGGTGATCGAGCGTTTTCTGTTCTGGCACCTCAGCTCTGGAACAGTCTTCCAGTTAGTCTCCGATCTGCTGACACTGTTTCCGCTTTTAAATCCTGTCTTATGACAAATTTTATACTGACATTGCCTTTTCACCTGACAATTAATATTATTTATTTATATATTTTTAAATATAGCCCTGTTGTGCAACCACTTGATTTTAAGTTAATTTGTTATACTTTCACCTGTCGTACCTTCTATGCTTTGGAATGATTATGTACATTTATTTTATACGGTCTTTTAATTTTGTGCTTTCATTTTGCTGTTTTTATTTTGTTGATATTTTTTATTTATTTATTTAGCACAATTTAAAAAAAAAAGCAAAAAGCCAAATTGGGCTTATTTGAAGCCCAATTTGGGCTTCAAATTTTATGATATTAAAATTTTACAAAATTACAGAGAGCATAAAATTATATAAAAGATATGACTGAGCACAATATTAAATATTAGTATTAATCTGCTGTCTATGGAAAGCACTTTGTGCTCCCAGCACATTTCGAACCGCCGACCCTCTGATTGAAAGACGGCCCAGCTATCCACAACCGCTCCACACCGTAACACAATAGCAATTTAGCTTATGGCCTTCTGACAACTGTATTGCAATATTTATTATATTTGTATATTTGCAGTTTCTGTGGTGACATTCCTGCTGTATTACAGTTTAAAAATAATAATAATTAGCCTCTGCACATAAATTCTGAAAATGTGCATGTTAATATGAAACTTCTCATTCAAACACAATTACTTTTGTTTTTATCCCAAATTCGAAATCAACCAGGACTGCCATCTTAAGGGTTTCCACCTTTTAAGACTATAATTAAAAAATGTAAACATCCCACGCGTCCGTCAGCTCATCTTAACTTTCCTTATTTAAAACTATTTAACTTTCCCCGGAACACGAGTATCTGCAGGTATCTCTATTAGCATGTAGCATGCTAGCTCAGAGCTGCTAGCTAGCAAGCACCGAAGCAAAAACACCGGCGTCGAAAATAACAACCCCCCCCGTTTCCTAGTTTAATTGATCAATAATAAACGTATAATAAAAAACGTTTACTTCTTGTGGTGGTTGCTCTTGTGCTGGTTTGTTCTCATCCGGAACGGACGCGACTCCAACCGACAACAACAACACGGCGGAGATCAGAAAGAAGAAGACTCGCGTCACATTTATATCAGCCCGTCGGTCTCCTCCGCCGAGCGCGAGACGCATCATGGCGGCCGAAATAACCGACAAAGGGACGGTTTCCGGCTTTTATTTTGTCGTCCACGAATCACTTAATATCATCGGCAACAAAACTGGCTAACTTCATATTAGCCACCTAGCTTTGCAATTTGAGGAAGTCTTCGGTGATACACGTCACGAACACACCGAGTCCGAGCGCCGAGGAAACTCAGAGGGGGGCGGGGGGTGGAGTTAGAGCCTTGCTGCCGCGTTCGGAGAGATGATTGGACCGTAAGCAATGTTGACGTGACACTGTGGGGGGTAACGTACGCACAGGGCAGCTCAGTGATTGGACAGTCTGCTTGTCGGTTATGTAAACGTAGTTTAAAAAAAAGAGTTAAATGCTTGAAAGACGGACAAGGGGAAAAAGAAAGGCAATCAAGCTATCATGATAGGTTGAGTGTCACTACAAGTCATAAAATAATACACTCATTCAGATTTTTGCATCATATTATATTTTATATTTACTTATATATTAACATCACGCTGCTATTAATCAAACCGTGACTTTAACTTTTCATACATTTTTGTCTCCAACTGTTCTTGATTAGGTTTTGTTTATTATTGTTTCTTATCATATTCTTATTTTATTTTTGTTTATACTACTTATTATTTATTTTAGAATATTTATTTATTCTCCATTTATTTGTATTTTCCATCTGTGGATGAATAAAGGTTTATCTTATCTTAAACAGACTTAAATTATGTTAACCTTTAAAAGGCAAATTTACTAACCTGTTATATTAATCACTTCATGTTTATTCAGCACTTGGTATTTCATATATGCAATACCGTATATATCTTTATATATTACTTATGTCCTTGTTCACACATTTAGCCAATAAAGCTGGTTCTGATACTTCATTTCTATATTTTATTCAGTGGTTGAAAGAACCCCTCACCACTTTACAAGTCTGAACAATCTATAATGAGAATTTTAAAATAAATATTTAAATACATATATTCTGCACACTTCTACAATTACAGTAATATTATTAACCAGTTTTTTGGCAGGTTAATTTACAATCAATCAATTCCATCGCTATCTAGTGGATTCCTCAAACATACACTGAATGATTAAAATAAATAAGCATACAGAAAGTACTTCAACATGAAACAGATTCCACTCCCGTGATAGGTTTTTATTTTTATCGGGTAGAAGTGAAGTATTTCATTACAACAAAAATGATTTCATGTTGCAGTTCGTTATCATATATATCAAAAAACAACTTCCTAATATTTGTACAGGATATTGTTGTTGCAGACATGAGAAAAGAAGCCCAGTTTCTCACATTGATTTATGTTTATGTTATAATATACTTATATTTATCTCGTTATTGTGACAAACCCACTTATTTTAACAAAACCTGCTCGTTCTACGAGATATGCCGGTATGTTGTGCTGAAGAAAACATTCTATATGTTGCTGTAGCAAGAAAAATATTCAGTCAAAACATCAATTTCTCAAAACGCCTCATTTTATCAACATAAAAATGTTTCTTGTGTGTTATAACAAGATACGTTAGTGTGTCATAATAGAGAAAATGTGTCAGTATTATTGCATAAATGTACCTCATTATGACAAAAACTAGATTTTGCAGTCAGCGAGTGATTTGTGACGTTCGTCATTTGTACACATCAGTTTGTAGAAGCAGCTCACTTCTCCCCAGAGAGACTTCAGCTGGACGATTGTTTCTGCAGCACTGCGACGCTTCACGATCACACCGTCAGCTGCAGACATCGCTGTCCTGTCGGCTGGTGGTCCAGAGCATCTTATCAATCGATGCTGACAGTAAGGTGAGTTTTACTGCAACACCTTCAGATCCTCAGGCGTCTCTGACACTTCTCGTTTTCCATGGATTTTACAGTTCCGTGCTCACAGCACAAACGGTATGAATGCTTTCCTGTGCTTCGGGTACGACTCGTATTTGCTGACGTAAAGGTCGTGACAGAGCTGCGCTGCCAGCGCCTGGTTGAACAGCACATAAAGGACCACGAGCCACCAGGTGAGGGACACGCCTCCGAAAACCAGGCTCAGCGAGACGTAGATCAGCAGCTCAGCGAAGTAATGCGGGCAGGACACCAGCTCGAACCAGCCTCCCCGTGGCACCCTGTGAGCCAGCGTCTCCACCGATCCTAAAACACAAACCAGTGGTTTACACTATTCACCAGGGCCGTCCTCGACCACAGAGAGTCTTTGTTGGAGCGATTTCATTCGTTTATTTTGTTGTTTAAGTGAAGGGATATAGGCAGTAGGTGTGTCAGTGTCAGGTGATGCACCAGATGGGGACATGTTTTGTTTTTTTTAACCAGTGTTATGTATGGTTCCATGTCCTGCTGTGAATGTTTGTGCTTGGGTGTGTCTGTGTGCGTGTGTGTATTCTGTGTCTTTTGACTTCTAGGTGCAGCTCCCTAACGAGTGATTGAAGGCACCTGGATCAGGATGTGGTTTACCTATGTAAGCACCTCCTTGCTCCGCCCTCGCTCTCTCTCATCTGCCTGGCACCAGACCCTGGTCTGCAGTGGGATTTGCACACTACAGTTTACTGTAAATAAACTGGCAGCTGTGGTTATTTTTAACCTAACTTGGTGTTGTGTCCCTCCTATATGTTGCAACTCCCGAGCCGGTCGTAACAGAATGGGGGCTCGTCCGAAGCTCAGTTAGCCTTAGGTAATGTTTTACTCCTAGACTTAGTTAGTAGGTTCAGGCTGATGTCACCACTTAAGGTAGAGTTTTTAGTTTTTCTCTTTTTGAGCTTGCCTGGTTAAGAAAGCCTGCAGGTGTTGGAGAGACCGGCACCACTTTATTGTTTTTGGTGCGGTAACCCTGGGGTGGCCCCTGGCGTGCCCGGGAAAGCCGACGAAGACTAGTTGAGGTTTAGCCAGATAGAACTACAGTTTTTTTTAGGTAGAGAGGAAACCAGGTAAGTTCAAGAATAGGTCAGTTTGAAATGTTCATTCCTCAGGATAGTATGTGGTGGCATTTGCTGGCCTTTGTTCTTCACACATGCTGAACACTGTGCGAGTAGTAAGAGTGGAGAAATATTGTTGTGCACACTAGTTTTGGTTAAATGCTAGGCTGTAGTTTTGTTCTTCTTTGAACCCTGATTCGTCTGGCTGTCTTAGTAGGCCAGTGCTCATGCTTTTCTATTATCTGTGTGAGCTTCGTGTTCAGGTAGTTGCATGCTTCTTGCAGGGACTACATTTTGTGGAACCTACTTTCTTCTTAGTGGCAGTAGAAAAGTAGTGTTTAGAATTTCAGTGTATCATAGGGGTAAGAGTACTGTTAACACTATTCCTATACTGTGTGGCCTGACATAGTTAAGTAGCTGCTCTTGTATAGACAGCCTAGTGATTGGTGCATTTCAGTTACTCTCTGATTTTCTGTAGGTAAGCTGTGCTGTTTGGTAGCACTATTTCTGTGTGGTAGTGTTACTTTGTGTTGGTGGTTTGACTTACTTAGGGGGAGCCCATTTTTGGGTGTGCTACCTTGTAGAGATTTGTTCCTCATAAAGTTGTTTTTGTGATCTCACAATGAAGTCTGATTTTCAAGAGATCAGTGAAGGTCCTACAATAGAGCAGCTGGCTCAATGTACCAAAGCCCAGCTCATGTCTGTTGCAGAGCAGTACCATCTTGAAATTGCTCAAACGTCCCTTAAGAAAGGTCAGCTTAGAGCTAAGGTAGTCACTGCACTCATTGAACGGGGAGTATTGCCCCGTGAATCTAGTCAGCCTGATGAGGCGCAGGGCTTACATGTGTCTGCAGGTTTAACTGTTGGGAAGACGGAACAAGTAATCTTGAAGTCTCAAGATGCTCAATCTGTACGTTTGCGAGAATTGGAATTGCAATTCAGAATAAAAGAGATAGAAATGGAGGCTAAGGAAAGAGAAGAGGTGAAGAGGTTTGAGATGGAGAGGTTGAGACAAGGACATGAGGAGAAAATGAAGGAGCTGGAGTTAAGGTCAAGAGCTGAAACTGAGCAGGCTAATTCTTATACATCCAGTCCTCGTTTTGATGTAGCTAAGAACATAGCTTTAGTTCCTCATTGTGGTGAGAAGGAGGTAGAAAAGTACTTTTCCCACATTGAGCGTGTTGCTACCACCTTAGCATGGCCTAAAGAATTCTGGACACTACTGTTGCAGTGTGTACTGACCGGTAGAGCTGAGGAGGCTTATTCATCTTTAACTCCGACCCAGAGCTCAGATTATGACATCGTTAAGGCAGCCATCTTGCGTGCCTATGAGTTGGTCCCTGAGGCCTACAGACAGAGGTTTAGAGGGTATCGTAAGGTGGAGAAGCAGACATTTGTGGAGTTTGCTAGTGAAAAGGAAATCCTTTTCACTAGGTGGTTCACATCACAAAAGGTTGTGACCAATCAGGAACTTCAGCAGTTGATTATTCTGGAAGAATTTAGAAATTGTGAGCAAAGAGAGACTAAAGTGGAGGAGGCTGCTGTGCTTGCCGATGAGTATGTCTTGGCTCTTTAGTGGCAAAACCGGTGAGACTAAGAGCTTAGCCTCTCCTCACACCTTTCATTTAAGACCTGGAAGCAATGGGTCTCCTTCAGTACCCCTTAGGACTTGCTTTTATTGCAAAAAGCCTGGTCCTTTCATAGCAAACTGTCATGCTCTCAATAAAAAGTCAGAAGGTACTAAGCCTGTAGGGCTAATAGTTTCAGTACCACAGCAGTTGCCCTGTGTAGTTGGTCCTTGTCAGACCAATAAAAAACGCACTCAGCATGACTCCTTTGCACCAGTCCGTATGGAGGGTTCAATAGCAATTTCTGATTCTGAGAAGCTCATCCCAATTCGCATCCTTAGGGATACAGGAGCCTCTCAGTCCTTGTTTTTGGCAGGAGTTTTGCCTCTCTCTGAGAAGACCTCCACTGGTAGCAGTGCTTCAGTCCAAGGATGTGGGATGAGGTGGCTTAAAGCCCCATTGCATGTTGTGTATTTGCAATCTGGGTTGGTTACAGGCCCTGTCGTGGTGGCGATTCGTCCCCAGCTTCCTTTAGGGGGAGTAGACCTGATTTTGGGTAATGACTTGGCTGGAGGAAAGGTGTTTCCTGCTCCCATTGTAGTGGATAGACCAACAGGCTCCATAGTTGACAATTACCAGAGTGCTGATCTGTCATCTTGGTTACCTAAAGTCCTTCCTGCTTGCATTGGAACTCATGTCCAGTCAAGAAAGTATGAAGATGTAGTGAATTTATCTGAAGTGGCTCCACCTGTTGACAGTCTAGAGGCTGATCCTGATCCTTCTGTAACTTCTGAGTTGCCTCTAGATAAGCTGTCCACTAATGCTGTTGGAAATGAGTCTACTGAAGTTAAATTGACCTGTCCTGTCACTGTGCCGGCTGGGCCTGACACACAGTTGAAGGTTGGCAAGGAACAGCTGATAGCAGCCCAGAAGGCTGACCCTCCTTTGGCCAAGTGTATGGCAGCAGTGTTGCCTAAGGATGAGAGTGGTACTACTCATGCCACTTTTACTGGGAGGTTGGTATCCTCATGCGTAAGAGGGTTTCTTCTGTTAAAACGGCATGGTTTTGGATGACACCCTTATGGCTGTCATCTTAAGGAAGGGAGTGTTATGTATGGTTCTATATCCTGCTGTGAATGTTTGTGCTTGGGTGTGTGTGTATTCTGCGTCTTTTGACTTCTAGGTGCAGCTCCCTAACGAGTGATTGAGGGCACCTGGATGAGGATGTGGTTTACCTATGTAAGCGCCTCCTTGCTCCGCCCTCGCTCTCTCTCATCTGCCTGGCACCAGACCCTGGTCTGCAGTGGGATTTGCACACTACAGTTTACTGTAAATAAACTGGCAGCTGTGGTTATTTTTAACCTAACTTGGTGTTGTGTCCCTCCTATATGTTGCGACTCCCGAGCCGGTCGTAACACAGAGCAAGAGAGAGACTGCACGGGAATAAACAGTCTGTGGGAGTCCTGACGAGTGTGAAGTGTATTAAATAGTGTTTTAAAAGTTAAAACAAGTTTTGAGAATTCAAAGTAACATGCGGTGAGTACCTGATAAATAAATGGTCATTTTGTGGGTGAAGTATTCCTTAAAGTTTACATCATTTGTAACAAAAGGCCCAAACCACCCAGCTACTGGTTTTAAGCAGAGACAGCTGCTTACCTGACTTTCCGGTGCGAAGCCCGGCCAGCAGCACCGTGGACTGATGCTGCATCAGAGAGGCCCAAATGAAAAGTGCACTTCCAGCCACATGAAACCAGTCCAGCTGAAAGAGGAGGCTTCCAGTCCCTAAAAACAAAAAAAAGCAGCACAAACATCAAAACCCACACAGCAGAACCAGCGTACAGCGGCTGCAGAGAGGGATGATTTCACTTTCACCTTCTCCCAGACGATCGGAGCCGAGCACCGTCAGCCCCAGTATGACGTAATAACACACGCCGAACACGTACTGCACCACGTGAAGGGCTCCGTCAGAGAAGACGCTGACGAACAGGCACTCAAGCAGCCTCCTGAGGGAGTGGACGCACAGCAGCAGCTGCACCAGCAGAGTAGACAGCTGTGGGACTACAGACAGCATCAGTACCAGAGACAGAGCGGATCACACAGGGAAACACCAGTAAGAGCAAGAGCCTACCGTGACTGTCGGTGTTTGGTGCATCTGTCAAAATGTCTAATATTCCAGTCAGCCATGACGGGTAGCACTGATGCTGAAATATGGAGTTCAGGTACAAAGACAGAAGAAAAGCATTCCAGACCACAGAGATGAAGTAGAAGTGCCAGAACCATCTGAAAGGAGAATAAAGACAGAACTTTATTTAAGGAAAAACAAGTACACGATAGAGGAGAGCTGCTAACAACAAAACAGTATATTATTTAAATACAAGGGGGTGGGGTGGGGGGGATGAATTAAAACAATGCAATGAGAGACAAATAAATGTTCTAAATAAGTTGAAAATTTAACTATTATAATAATACGAAAATAATTGAAAATCTTAAAATGAACAAGCACAGACATTAGAAAAGAGCATTTCATTTGACGTCAGGGAGTTTCATTAGATATGTTTCTGTAATATGCAAATAACCTGTTTTTTTATTGTTTGTAAGAGCAAGAGAGTTAATCATTAAATTACATTTGTACTCATATTGTCACAGTAACAAATTATTAGTAACATTGGTGGTATTAAATAAATGACAATTTAAATTATTTAATTAAAATTTCACACTGAAAGAATAAACTGACAGATATGATTGTGTTTCACTAAATTAGCAGAAACACATTTGAGTTTTCTGTATTTTAAACAATGAAACGAACCCTTAAAACTTCATATATTTAATATAATAATATATTCACGTTTAAACATTTTATCACATTTATTCACGTTACTGTTACCTTTTCGGGACGTCTAACGCGCGCAGCCAGTCGTCTCGTGAGAGGTTTTGTTTGGTCTTTCCGTACCGAATCAGATCCTGAAATAAAACGTAGAGACGACACGTTGCATATTTCCTCGGCAGGTGTGTTGATATTTTGTGAACACAGAAAGCTAAAAGGAAACATGACGCCAGAAAAGACCATAAAACATCCGTGTGGCTCGCGCTGAACGAGCCCCGCGTCATTGTCCAGCTACGCCGTGTTGAGTACAATGTTGTGTGCAACGCTGAAAAGAGTCCGTCGGAAAAGGGTCATAATAGTTCCGGATGAAACTTAATTTTTTAGAGCAAGAAAAATATACAAAACAAGAAACGGTATTAATATAAAAAGATGAAGTGTAGAACTAAATCAACAATGGTGGAAATGATGCTTCAACACAGTTAAACACAAACAATAGAGGTCATATTAGACTGTACGGAAGAAGATTGGGGCCACACGAGAAGGAAAAAGAGAAATTTAAAGTCATAACTCAAATATTTTTTTTCCACATGTGGGCCTAATCCGCTTCCGTAATGCTGAAAATCAAGAAAGAAAAAAATGATTAATGTTAAAAAGAAAACAAAAGAGAGAAACAATCACGTTAACAGACGTTAAAGACATTAACGAAAAATAGATTTAATAGTTATAGATTTAAACCATTTTTTTGCCTTTCTATTAATTTTTACTGACGACTTTAAGTTGTTGGAAAAATTATACATGAACACAGTGAAAGAGGGAGTGCTGCCTTTCCACCTACAATATGACTATGATATGTAATCATTCCATTAACATTATCTTAAATGTTTGCATCCAAGTTGTCCATAAAATAAATTATAGGCCTGTCATTGTAAGTAAATTATGCTAAATTGTGCATTTTTAATTAATATTACTACATCAGACCAAAAATCATTGTATGAATATTTAGAAAATAGATGATCAATGGTTTAAGCTTCTGGAGAACAAAAGGTACAAGGATCTACTTCAAATATCTTGTGTACAAAATCACAAATTTAGTGTTCATGAGAAGAGCTTTTATTTTTTCATCCAGCAGAGGGCAGCACCTGAATCCTACCACATAACAGGAGGAGCCAGCATGAGAGCATGGACCGTCCTTTCAGATGATATTCAGTTCTACAGATAAGGCTAATACTCTGAAATGTATTGTTTGTGTCCACGTGTCAATCCTCTCTAAACTTGTATCAGTTTGTCTTTGAACATACAAAGTTAAATGCAGTGGTGGAATGAGTTCTGATATTGTGATGCCTGCATGATAATATTTCACCGGGCAATCCTGTATTATATAACGACAATAATGAATCCTTTAAGTAATGATTATTTTCATTGTCAAATTAATTTATTGGTCGATAAAATGTCCCAAAAAACAACAACAAAAAATACACTCAAAAAATACACATCAGAGTTTCTCAAAGCCCAAGTTGACAAATTGAAACTGTTTGTTTTGTCCAAAAACCAAAGATATTAAGTCTAATATCCTAAAAGACCAATAAAAGCTGAAAACATTTACATTTAAGAAGCTGGAATAAGATCAATTAATGACATAAATGATCATTTAATTATCAAATTGGCTGCGGGTTCATTTTCAAATAACCAACTAATCAATGAATCAAGTCATAATTTCAGCTGTAATTAAGATACTTTATTTATTATAATGTAAAAATACTTAAATAGTTACAAGTAAAATGTCTGAGTAGATACTTTTTATTATATAAAGTACACAAGTAATAGTACAACATTACTAAGTAACATTATATAATTATTACTACTATCAACATAAAAGCTGCATTTAATGGATATAAGTGGACCCATGTTTAACTAGTTTATACTGTTAGGTTGTTAAAGTAAAGTATTGAACCTCATAAGTTTATCATATGTTAAATATTTAAAGTGTATCTTGTAAAATGTAAAAAGAACAATATATGTAGCACAGTAGGACAGAAGGTGCATGTGTGAGCGCTGGTGTTTTATGTGTTAAGTTCATCTCACTTTGATTTGATGTTGACCGACCTCTCGGCCTCGGTTCTTTGCTCATGCTCACCTTTTTTTTTTTTCTGAGCTTTTCCTCTCGCAGCTCTCGCTCCTGTGAGTTCCTCCTCTCCATAATGCAGCAACGTGTCAAAGGAAAAGCAGCGTGTTTGTGTGAAACACTTGGTAGAAAAGCCTTTGAGGCCTGAGATTCCAGGATGCCTTCTCTTAGAGGAGCTCAGCATCCTGTCTGAGGAAGCGTGCTCTGTTTCCTGCTCCCCTCCCTTCTCTGTCCTCAGTGTCCTCTTTCCTTAATGCTGCGCCAAGAGCGGGCCCCCCTTTAGGCCCCCGAAAGACTGCAGTTAAGCTGGTGCTCCGTGGGCGACGTAGAATATCATCAAATAAGATGCAGATTGAGACACAGTTGGAAGGAAACAGCAGTTTGAATGATACACACAGACATGAAGACTTCTCCTGACCTCTTTGTTTCCTGAGTGTTTGATGTATCTAGAAGCTTGTGCGTAATGCATGTTCAATACCAGGGCCCCGTCCCACCTAAATGGAACTGGGCCATAATTCATTTTTTTTTCAATCTCATCTGTGTTTACCCTGCATGTCAGAATGGCTTCTGGGAAACGGGCCTATTCTTTCTAAAGTGTTGATTTAACACTTTTAGAGTGGTTTCCATATAAACACTCAATGAGTGTTAATTTAAACTTTTGGGGGTTTCTAATTTGCAATTCCATATATTGTGTTCTCCTATGGTTTCTACATGAGTCATGTAAATGCTGCATGCTTTCCTTCTTGTTTCAGTTAACTGTTGTGTACTTGTACTGTGCCCTCCTTTCTGCATCAGTCACCACAGTGTAGAGTAGATACACAAACACTCAGCCCCTCCCAGCTCCTCTCTGTCTCTTTACACACGAGTGCTTCATGCCCATTCTTTCTGCATTGCATTGTGGGACACTGTGATCTCAGAGCACAATCACAAACAGTGCTGAAAACAATTCACAGCTTATTTGAAATTATTTCTTCTGACAACTTTTAAATGGCTGTTTTCACAAACATTGTTTTTGAATTCAGTTCTATTTGTCACAGCTCGGTTACTTCTATCTAGCCTTTTCCTTCTTTCACTCACCTAATCAGTTCATTCAGTGCACCTGCCAGTCACACTCACCTCATCAGCTCATCACTCTCACCTGCTCACTCTGCCTCTTCACTATTTAAACCCCTGCCTCACACACACTCACTGCCAGATCGTTCGTTGCTTTCACGCTCAACTTTCCCGCACTCACCCATGGACTGATTCCCTGTTGCCGACCTTGCCTGTCCCAGACTACCTCGCCTTGCCCCTGCCCTGGAAACTTACTCAGCCCTTCTGTCCTTGACCCCGAGAAACCTGTCATGGATTCTGCCAGAGAATATTCTGCCTGTTGTGCGTTGCTAATAAAGAACTCAAATCAAACCAGTCCGGGTCTTGTCGTACTGCTCCTGGGTCCTAACTACACCCGTAACAGTACGATCTGGCCACAACATGGATCCAGCAGATGACGCCACAGCATGGGCCCGGCTCGAGGCGATCAAGGAGGCGATGCGATGAACCCAGACCATGGTGGCCACCAACACCGCCGAGGTTCGCCAAGACCTGGCGAATCAGAACCAGGTTCTCACCACGTTGATAGACCAGGTACGACAACTCACGGCAGCCACAGCTCCGGCCAACGTGGCTGCTTCGCCGCAACTCGCTCCGGTTCAGTCGAGAATGGGTCCAGCAGCATCTATGGCGGTCTTGGAGCCCCGGGTGGGGGAGCCCGAACGCTACGCCGGGGATCCTGAGGGTTGCAACGCATTCCTGACGAACTGCTCCATCCTGTTTGCGTTGCATCCCCACACTTTCGAGTCTGAAGACGCCAGGGTAGCGTTTACCATCAACCACCTGACGGGGAGAGCTCGGCTGTGGGGAACGGCGGAGTGGGATCGTCGTACCCCTGCCTGTGCTTCCTTCCAGTCCTTCTCCGCCGAGCTACGCAAGGTTTTCGGGGCAGTTTCCAGAGAACCGGACGTCACCGGAGGGCTAATGAGGCTTCAGCAGGGCCACCGATTGGTCACGGACTACGCCATTGAATTCCGGACCCAGGCTCGATTAAGCTCATGGGGAATGGACGCCGAGTGTGACGCATATCTGCTCGGGTTAGCGGATTACATCAAGGATGAACTCATCTCGATCGAGCTACCCACGTCCCTGGACGGACTTATCGAGACTACCTCCAGAGTGGATCGCCGCATCCAAGTCAGACGGCTGGCAAGGCGCCGGGGACAGCCAAGTCAAGGGCAACCGTCTTGCTTTCCTCGTGCTACGGCTCCGGATTACACGCCGACGCAGCCGCTTCCTCAGGCAAGCGAACCCATGCAAGTGGGACGTACTGGGCTATCCACAGAGGAACGAGAGCAACGCAGACGGGGAAACCTATGCATGTACTGTGGTCAGGTGGGTCATTATGCTTACAATTGCCCATTAAAAGACCGGGCTCACCAGTAAGGGGGGAGGTACGGGTGAGCCGAGCTGATTCCCGATCCTCCACCTGTCAACGACCACTTTTCCACGCCCAACTACTATTAACCGGGGGCTCCCATACTATTTCCACCTTCCTGGATTCTGGAGCAGACGCGTCAATCATGGACGAGGACCTTGTTACCCAGTTGGGAATCGACCGGAGACCTCTTCCACAGGCTGTTCCAGCCAGAGCCCTGGATGGTCATCTTCTGGGAATGGTGACTCACCAAACCGTCCCGGTACACATGCTGTTATCCGGCAACCACCACGAGACCATCAGTTTCCACATCCTGCAAACCCCTCGCATCCCCCTCATTCTGGGATACCCCTGGCTGCGTCGACATAATCCGCAAGTCGACTGGACTACGGGAGCTTTTCAGGGTTGGAGCCAGGCCTGTCACCTAGTCTGCCTGAAGCAAGCCGCCATTCCACGAAGTGCCGCGCTCTCCAGGTCCACGCCTGAACTTACGGGGGTTCCTGCGGAATACTTGGACTTTAGGGAAGTATTCAACAAGTCCAAGGCCCTGTCTCTGCCTCCTCACCGTCCGTATGATTGTGCCATCGACCTCCATCCTGGTACATTCCCACCTAAGGGGTGCCTGTATTCCCTGTCAGCTCCTGAAAGAGAAGCTATGGACAAATATATTAACGACTCCCTGGCTTCCGGTATCATACGCCCCTCGTCCTCTCCCGCAGGGGCTGGATTTTTCTTTGTGGAGAAGGACAAGACTCTCAGACCCTGCATCAACTACCGGGGCTTAAATTAAATCACGGTTAAGAACCGCTACCCCTTGCCACTCATCGCAACGGCCTTCGAGCTACTTCAAGGGGCCACCATCTTCTCCAAGCTTGACCTCCGCAATGCCTATTACCTGGTCCGGATCAGGGAAGGAGATGAGTGGAAGATGGCATTCAATACACCTAAAGGACATTACGAGTACCTTGTGATGCCCTTCGGCTTAACCAACGCCCCCGCCATCTTCCAGGCCCTGGTCAACGACGTGCTCCGTGACATGTTGGACCGGCACGTATTCGTCTACCTCGACGACATACTGATCTTCTCCAAGAACCAAGAGGAACATGTGCACCACGTCCAGTCCGTGCTTCAACGCCTACTGGAGAACTCCCTGTTTGTGAAGGCGGAGAAGTGCGAGTTTCATGTTCCCACGGTTTCATTCCTGGGATATATTGTCTCCCAGGGCAGCATCCAGATGGACCCCACTAAGGTTGCCGCGGTCACTACCTGGCCTGTTCCAAGCTCCTGCAAGCAACTTCAAAGTCTCCTGGGGTTCGCCAACTTCTATCGGAGGTTCATCAGGAATTACAGTGCGGTCGCTTCCCCACTCACCGCCCTCACCACCTCCAAGACCCCTTTCCGTTGGACTTCTGCAGCTGAAGAGACCTTCCAGAGCCTGAAGTCCAGGTTCACTTCTGCACCCATCCTCCGAGTCCCGGATCCTGACAGGCAATTTGTGGTGGAGGTGGATGCCTCCGACATAGGAGTTGGGGGTGTCCTGTCCCAGCGCTCGGCCACTGATCAAAAGCTCCATCCCTGTGCCTTTTTCTCGCGACGGCTTTCCCCCGCCGAGAGAAACTATGACATTGGTAACCGAGAACTACTAGCAGTGAAGCTGGCCCTGGAGGAGTGGCGGCATTGGTTGGAGGGGACCAAGCTCCCATTCCTTGGTCCCCTCGGATGGATGTACTCCACAAGAAACTGGAGTACATCCACACAGCCAAGAGACTCAATTCCCGACAGGCCAGGTGGTCGTTATTCTTCACCCGGTTCCACTTCACGCTCTCCTATCGCCCCGGTTCCCGCAATGTCAAGCCTGATGCCCTTTCCCGTCAGTTCCATGGGGAGGAGGAATCCACCTCTGGCTCTCCATCCATCCATCCATCCTCCCTGCCTCCTGTCAAGTAGGCGTTCTCACCTGGGAGATTGAGAATTCGGTGAGGGCCACAACTAGGGGTCAAGCCGGTCCCAGCGCGTGCCCTCCTAACCGCCTGTTTGTCCCTCAGGCCCTTTGGTCCGACGTCCTCCAGTGGGCACACTCCTCTCCACTTACCTGCCACCCGGGCATCCAGAGGACCCAGGACGTCCTGCGGCAGCGCTTCTGGTGGGTCTCGCTCAACGAGGACACCAGGGGATTCGTCAACGCCTGCCCTGTGTGCAACCAACAGAAACCTTCCCATCAGGCTCCGGGCGGCCTCTCCCAGTGCCTCATCGTCTGTGGTCTCACATCTCCCTGGATTTTGTCACCGGACTACCGTTATCTGAGGGCCACACCATCATTCTGACAGTGGTCGACAGATTCAGCAAGCTGGCCCACTTCATTCCTCTCCCCAAACTCCCATCTGCTAAGGAGACGGCTGAACTCATCTGTCTGCATATCTTCCGTCTGCATGGAATTACAGTCGACATTGTCTCCGACCAAGGTCCTCAGTTCACCTCCATCTTTTGGAGGGAATTCTGCACTCTGCTGGGGGCCACTGTCAGTCTGTCTTCGGGGTTTCATCCTCAGTCCAATGGTCAGACGGAGAGGAAGAATCAGGAGATGGAAACAGCCCTTCGCTGCATGGTCTCCCGGAATCCTGCCTCCTGGTCCCGCCAGTTGATATGGGTAGAGTACGCCCATAACACCCTCACCAGTTCCGCCACAGGCTTGTCACCCTTTCAGTGTGCTTATGGGTTCCAGCCACCCCTGTTCCCGGCATTGGAAAGGGAAGTTTCCTGCCCATCTGTCCAGACATTCATCCGCCGCTGCTGCCAGACCTGGGCTAGGGCCCGAGCAACCCTGCTCCAGTCTGCGGACCGTGCTGCTACAGCGGCGAATCGACACCGCACCCCAGCCCCATCTACCAGGTGGGTCAGAGGGTGTGGTTGGCAACCAGGGACCTACCTTTGCGGGTGGACTCTAAAAAGCTGGGCCCACGGTTCATCGGGCTGTTCGAGATTGAGAGGATCATCAACCCGGCGGCAGTAAGGCTCAAGCTCCCCAGATCCATGCGCATTCACCCCACGTTCCATGTATCCAAGGTCAAACTGGTCCGGGAGAGCCCTTTGGTGCCGGCTGCTCTGCCTCCTCGCCTCTTCGAAGGAGGTCCGGTTTACTCTGTCCATCGCCTGCTGTGCTCCCGCCGCTGGGGGCGAGGGCTTAAATACCTGGTCAACTGGGAGGGATACGGTCCAGAGGAGAGGCAATGGGTTCCGGCTCGGAACATCTGCGACCCTCGACTCATCGCCAGATTTCATCGGCAGGACCCAGACGACTGCCAGGAACACCCAGCAGGTCCCCGGTGCGGACCATGAGAGACCTCCCTCCGGGCCCAAGAAACCCTATCACCTGAACCCCTCCACCCACACGGATGGGGATTCTGACTCTGTGGCCTTGGAGGAGTTTTACGGTTACCATACCCTTCTGAATCCATGCCAACATCAAGACACGCACCTCCGTCTCCTAGTCAGGTGAGATGCTGCTCCATTTGTTTCCTTGTGTTGACACTGTCCCAAATCATCCGACAGTTTGAGCTATAACATCCAAACCTTGATGGACATCTTTTGGCAGGCGATGAAACTGAATCTATGATTTTTTTATTTTTTATTTTTTTTTATTTTTTTTTTGTGCCGCCTGAAGAAGACTGTCTCAAATGTTTTTATTGTGAAACATCATTTTCAATTAAAGCTGCAAGCAGCATTGATCGGGCCCTCGCACCTTCACGCACGTCGCGGGTACTGGCAGGACTCTGGTTGCATTTCTGTGACCATCGGACATCAGCGTGCACGAATTATGTGAGTATTGAAGCGAATTCTGTAGTTTTTGTAAGGCTTGTGCTGTATTAAATATGACATGAAATATTAAGGGATAAAGATAGAACAAATAAAAAACATGAAATCAGAGGATATTTATTCATGTATTAAGTCCTTGAGGGTTCAGGGTTTGAGGCTTTAGGGGAGACATTGGTATTGGTCCTTAGAGAAGAAATTATTGGCAGAATTTTTGTTGACACGCCCACTTATTCACTACAGGATAATTATAGTGTTTGTTTATTTCTGGATTCACTTTCTAGTTCCGTGCTGTAAGGTTTGGTTTGCTGTTATTAGAAGACATCTACACTACTTCTTTGAAGAACAATGTACGGCCGAGTTACAACAACTTCCTCTTTCATGGCGAATGGTGTGTTTTTTTTGTTTGTTTTTTTTTGGTCAAACGTCATACAATTTAAAAATGGCCAACTTCCTGTTTGTTTAAGGCATAATTCCAAGAGGATTTTTTGTACGTCCCATCACGCTAAATATACCTACCAAATTTCATACAGCTAGAGAAACCCAATGTTGGGGCTTCTCAAAATGATGCCATATTCATGACATTTTTAAGACATACTGTACACTGCCATTTTAATGATTTCTTTGACATACTATACTATGACTTTTATGACACACTGACACACTAACAGCTTTTGATTTTTTTTGACATACTATACTATGACATTTTTTATTACATTTTTGACATACTATATAATGTGACTTTTTTACAGACAGACAGACAGACAGACTCCTCCCCTGCAGGCTGTCCAGCTGAAGGAGTCTCTCCATCCTCAGCAGCAGCTTCAGCTCCATTTGGACTCACAGTCCTCCGCTGCTCATTTTCATGACTTTGTGGTGTCGCAAACTTTCTCTGGGGTGGAATCTCAAACATCAGAAGTCGATGGATTAGCACACTGAGCCTGTAGGATTATCGTTACTGCAGCGAAGACCTGACGGACGATGGCGCAGGCAGTCTCACTGTTTGGCATTATTCTGAAAATCAGTTGTGTTGCTGGTAAGAGAATCAATTAAATACTCATCAAATCTTCTGTCTGAACCAAAAACTTCAGTTAAACAACAAACTAAGTATTGCAATAGAGGCAATCATTTATTACTTTTTATGTCAATTTAATGTATCAGAATCGTTTATTGCCGTGGTATGTTGAACATACAAGGAATGTGACATGACGGGATAGCTGTCAGTTGTAAATATTAGGACAGGCATAAATGAGCTTTGCTGAATACTTTTGTGGTTAATGAAGAGTTCCACAAGTCTGAAATGTGATGAGTAGGAAAAAGTATTCTAGTGTAATCCACTAATTTCTGCTCTGAGATATGTTGACAAAAGGAGGGAAATGTGAGTCTATTTGACAAAGAACTAACTACAACCCAACACACAAATCAATCAAATCAAACTTATATAATTCCCACTTGGTCAGCCTATAAAGTGTTTTTTTTTTTTTTTTTTCTTTTTTTTTTTTTTTTTCCCCCCCCCAATACAATACAGTGTGTGCTTTAGGGCCTCACAGGGAGGTGGTGGGCAGCCTGTATCCTCCGAAACAGGAACCCCACCTAGGCCACACTGTGCCGGGCTATTGAGCCTGACCCGGCCCATCTTCCCCTGCTTCCTGTTTTGACACAGCTCCGCCATTTTCTGCAGCAGTGGAAAAAATGTCCCCTCAGTAGCCAGTTACAAAACACCCTTTTTAAAAATACATATTTTTTGTGCTTTAAGTTCCAACCTTGGGCTTTTGAACCTGATTTAATTTCCATTTAGTACATCTTTAAAGGACCATACTGTGCGCGCTATTGGAAACCATAGTGACCTCTGACCCCTCTGTGAAGCTGTTGTTTGTTAGCGCTGCACAGACTTGTGTCATCACTGTTTTTGTCGACTCCTCTAGCCATCGAACTGCGGTTTATGCCCGATCCACCGATGCTGAACATCTATGGCATTCACAGGATGAACAAATCGGACAACCTGGAACTGACATGCAGGTATACGTATGCATATACTTTAACCAGTTCAATCTATACGTACAGTACAGAACTGACTCAATATCTCTCGTGTGGCAGAGGCCGCCAGTACCTGAGGTGGACGACCCCTCCTACGAGCACTCACTTCTCCACCAGTGACTGCAGTGGATCGGGACTCTTCTGCACGACACTGCAGATCTCCAACGCGACCGTCAACGAAACCGGACAGTACCAGTGCTCCTACAGGGACCTGAAGGTGGAGGACGGCAAGACGTCAGCAGCAGCTTATGTGTTTGTCAACGGTACAACCCACTCAACAAACTGACATCTTTGCTTTATTATATTATATTTTGTATTATAAAGTAGGTCTAAGTGTTGTATAAATACTGTGAACATATCAAACGGTATTAAGAAACAGTGCCTTTAAGTCAAATTGTTTTAAAGGTTCGGATTGCAATACTGCAAATAGTATCGCTGTCACCATTTATACTGTAAATCCTGCAGTCAGTCTCACAAAGGACACACTGCTAACTAATACACCGTTTTTAAGTTAACTTACACATATTATCTGTTATTTCAGATTACAAGGTGCCATTTGTGCCGCCTGAGAAAGAATACGAGGTGGTGTTCATCCGTGAGGGGGAGCGGGTGGTGATACCGTGCCGAGGCTCGGTGGAGGATCTCAACGTCACGCTCCACACTGTGAGGAAGAGTTGTTTCTGTTCCCTTCATCTTCTCTCTCTCTGCTGCACAGGATGGAAGCAACTTCTGTAGGACGACCAGCATTACAGAACTAATACCTCATTTTACAGGGTTGCAGATTAATAATTTTTATAGTTTTTTTTAATTTATTTATTTTTTTTTAAATTTATTATATCATCTTATTTACATATCTGGGTATTGGTGCTTGTGTGGAAAAATTCCTGGTGTTTTTTGTATTTTTCTTTTCTGTGTTCGAAATCAGTAAATGTTTGTGTCTGTCAGAAGTATCCAAATAAGGAGCTCCATCCCGATGGGAAGGACTCCCTGTGGGACGCCAGGACGGGCTTCACGGTCCCCAGTCACCTGATCAGCTACGCCGGCGTCGTGTCCTGCCAGACCCGCGTCGGAAATGAGACGTTCAAGTCCCCCCTCTACATTGTGGCTGTTGTCGGTAAGCCTGTCTACAGATATGTATTTAAAAAAAGCTATTTCTACGGTTTGACATCTCGTCCACACGCAGTTTTATGTCACTAAAAGGTACTTTGTATTTGTGTGGAAACGATGACATCTTTACATAACGGATGGTTTCACTTCAACAACGACCAGCGAAGATCAGTCAAACGGACCTAAAGTCAACACCGTCGTTCCTTCACTCCTACAATACTGTTTTTCCCGCGTTAATCTAGTCAGTCTTTTGCGTGAGGAAACTCGTTCCCCGCCTTCTCACAGTCTTCCTCTGCAGGATGCTGCTCCTGAAAGGCCACCGAGATGTCTGAATATTTCGTAGAACAAGACGCCTTCCCAATCACCTTTTTTTTTTTTTTTTTTTAAGCTTTTATTTCCTTATATCGTAAAGTGACGCTACGCAGAAAATCCACCTCGTTGATTGACCACATATGAGTCGATTTCAGTTTTCGACATGGCACCAAATATAAAGTATGTATAAATAAATAAATAATTAGCTATTGCTTTGCTATTGTCTACAATTTGTTAACACCGCCAAAGGAAAATGAGCAGAATCTCCTCTGGTATCTGAGGTATCAGTGATGTAGCCTTTATCGCCACCTTGGAGTCTGGGTTTTTTTGCGTTCCAATGTTCTAGTTCTAGTGAAGATATTTTGTAAAACGTAGGTGGTGTGGACAGAATTTTCAAACCGTAGAGGAACATATGATCGTAAAGTAAATGAAAGACTTGGTGGAATACTGAGCGAGCGAGGAAAAGTATGAGCAGAGAGAGAGTCGGTAGTCGCAGGAGAACAATAGGCCGTCGACTGACTGCCATGTCGTCCCTCCCTTTTCTTTTCCGCAGGATACAAGATCTACGAACTCACCCTGACCCCCGCTCAGCTCAGGCTGTGTGCGGGGGAGCGGCTGGAGCTCGGCTGCACGGCCAAAACCGAGCTCAACGTGGGCATCGAATTCAACTGGACCCACTCCGGTCAGGCCCTGGTCAGTGCCCGATCCCTACCTGCTCTTCCTCTGTGTCGGCCAATGCCGACATGTATATTTTACATGTGACAGCCTGTCTTTAATACACGCTGAGGACGGACAGAGACACCAGAAGTGTTGTATCTCACTTCCTCACGTATTCCTTACTTCCTGTTTTCAGGAATCCTTTAGTTTATCTCAAAGTGCAAAGGTGACCAGATGTGTTTTTGATGTCGTGCCGGTTCATATAAGAAACTAGAAAAGAGCATATTCAGTAGAGTGCAGATCTCCCCCAGGTGTGTTTTACTCTCGTATAGTGCCCAACTTCATTGGATCATAACATATCGGGTATTCTGCAGATTAAAAAAAAAAAAAAAAAAAACTTTCTATGGATGTCACTTTTTGAGCCAGATGCCAAAATGTGGTTTGCAACCAGGCAACAACCTCAGGTTCTGAAATGTGAAGCCAATGCTTCATGTGTTAAACCTGCATTCTCTCTAATGTCCACCAGGGGGCGACTCCTCTGGTTGTATAGAAGTCTATGAGAAAATGACTCTACTTCTCTCTTGATTTATTACCTCAGTAAACATTGTAAACATGAGTTTATGGTCTCAATCTCTAGTTTCAAGTCTTCTTCAATACAGCATGATGTTCATTTAGTACATTATGGTCCATTTGGAGTCAAACAGACCATAAAGCAGGGGATGCTTTAGGGCGTTCATACAGCTCTACATCACTCCTTCACAGTCCAAATAAGGTCAATTCCTATTGCGAAAATGTCAAAATGGCAAAGGTCAAAATGATGAACTTGAGGCTTCAAAACCGCAGTCCACAAACCAGTGAGTGACGTCATGACTACTACGTCCACTTCTTAAATACCGTCTACGCCTGCAACAGATTAGTTAACTGAAGGCTTTGCTACTTTAGGTTTGTTTTAGCTAAAAAAAAGTCTTCCCCTCATTCATTCTGATGTGTTTTAATTGTCTGAACAGCACTTCTGAATCGTTCTCTCTCTCTCTCTCTCTCACATGTCAGACCTCGGTGAACAATTCGAGGCCGACCCACACGACGCCCAACAAGAAGAAGCTGTGGAACTCGCTGGAGCTTTCCAGCAAACTCAGAGTGGAGAACGTGACGGTCGACCACACCGGAGAATACACCTGCACCGCATCCAGCGGGAAGATGGAGAAAAGTGCCTCAGCATTTCTTAAAGTGTATGGTAGGTGTCCTGAATACAGAGACCTCCCACTCAGGTGGAACGGTTTTATTTTTCAATATTTCTCTCCTATTCTTTTCCAAAAAGTGTGTTTTATTTTTATTTTTTCTGCTGGATGTGTCTTATGGAACCCCAAAACATTTGAATGCGTTTTGTTTTATTCTTCAATTTATCTTTCACCATTTTATTTTGTTTTTCCAACTCCTTTTTTACACTTTGTTTGGTTTTGGCATTAATCATTTATCTACTACGGCGTATGAGGGCCATTGTAGGTAAAAAAAATAATACTTACGGAGCCAGAAGAGCGGGAAATATTCAGAGAAAAAACAATGAATTTGAGATCATTTACTTTGATATTTTAAAAGATTAAAGTAGTAAATATACAAGAAAAAAACTTGAAATAACCTCTGAGAATATAAAGTGATAATTTAGAAAATTCTCTGAGATTAAAGGAACACCACGTCTTTTCTCTCAGAATATTTTATTTCATTAATTTTTTTCTTCATACAATGGCTCTAATAATACACATATTTATTTATTCCCTTTTTTCTTTAACCACACAACTTTTCCCATCTTCTCAATGCTCATAAGATTGATGGGATAATTACTATGGTTCTTTCTAAAGATTTGAATATTGAAATATTAAACATTGGTGTTGCTAACGACGTGTTGTGACTATTTTTTTTTATGTTTCCAGAAAAGCCTTTCATTGATATGAAAGAGCCGTGGACGAAGGTTTGGGAGGTAAATGTCGGGGATCAAACATCCATCCCCGTCAAATACTCGGCCTACCCAGACCCCAACTCTAGATGGTACGTTCACAGGGGAACAATACGTCGTGGCATGAAGTACTAGCAGCACTTTGTCATACAGTTAGTTAAAAAAATGTAACTTTCCATTGTGATCTTTGTCACATTGATGTAGATTCAGATACTTCATGTCACGCTTTGTACGCTGCTCTGTCTGCCCAGGTTAAAGAACGGCCTTCCACTGAAGGAGGATTACAGAATAAAACAGAGAAGCGACGCCCTCGTCATCTGCGGAGTCACAGAAATGGATGCTGGGAATTACACAATGGTCCTGACCAATAAGATCACCAAAGAGGAACAGAGGCGCTCTTTCCAGCTGCTGGTCAACGGCATGTTTTCCCTGTTTGTTTTTTACAGTATTTTTTACACCGTTGTTGGCGGGACAGTGGTGCTAACTGTCCGTATCTCCTTCTACAGTGCCTCCTCACATCATTGAGAAGGAGGTGGCGGTGGACACTGATGTGTACCCGTACGGCAGCAGCCCCACCCTGAGGTGCACCGCTCGTGGATTCCCCACACCTGCACACATCCAGTGGCAGTGGATGTCTAAAGACGACTGTCCAAAGGCCTTCCAGTGAGTCCTTTTCGAGCGTGCATGCAGCGCTCACGTGCTTCTCAGCTCAACTCAACTCATTGTCAACAGGTCGTTGATTTAGAAGAGGAATAGCTGCTTTCGTGATGTTGACAATAACACGAGAAGAGACAAAGAGAGCGCCCCTCTGACCCGATGCAGATCAGCGGATGTGATTCATGTTCTTCACAATGTCCCTTTTTTTTTTTTACCAAGGACGTCAGTTATTCTCAGACTTGAGAATGTGTTTACTGATTTTATACAATCTGATATTTGGGGCTGTTTCTGGTCCATGCAATAAACACAGGAGGCGTCAGCGGTCACCCGACAGCCTCCTCAGGTATGCCGTGATCTGCCGCGTGTTGACAGAAAGGAGGAGTGTGTGAGTGGCCGGCTCTGTCCAGAGAAGACAATCAGCAGGTTTCCTTATCTCCTGTCTACACATCGGAGCACTTCCTCAGTCCTGCGCTACGTTTCCTGTTGTTCCCATCGTGCTCCCTGTTAAAAAAAAAAGACAAAAGAAAGCTCTTCTTCCTGCTGAAGCCGCGTCTCTTCTTGCAGACTTTTCTTTCCCTCGTTATGTTCTGAATTATAAAATAAACTGAACTTCCTTGTTCTTCTTAATTTTGATCGACAGTTTGTCTCTGCCTCGACTAAAAATAAGTTGCATAACTCAGCAATAACAGGAAAGAAACATACAAGTACATAGTGAGACTTTCTCCATTTGTAAATGTTAATATGCGTTTGGTGCATCAGAGTGAAAGAGAAACAACTCTGCACCGACACTGACGTGGGTGATTAGTGCAGCTTCTGTGAGGACATTGTTTAAAGACGTGTCACCTGGTTTCTGTTTGTTTTTGTCCAAAAGGTCACGGCTGATAAAGTCTGAAGTGCAGCTAGCGGCGTGCACAGGTTGGAGGCATATCAGCAACAGCACCGGTCACCACCCAGTCGAACGGATCATAACTGACGCTGGGCATAACCAAAAGGTAAATAATTCCCCTGGATTACACCCCCATCTCCCTGCTGTCTGCTATGGAGGACTGAAGCTGACATAATAAATAAATTAACAAATAAATACATTTCTCAATAAATAAAAAAATAACAGCCTCAATTGTTAAATTTGGAATAAATAAATATGCCCAGAAATAAAAAAGAATTATTATTTTTGTATTAATATATTTTTATTTAAATATTTATAATGTTTACATTTATTTCTGCTTTTTATTCATTTGCTTTTTTGATCAAATAAACATATCTTAGTCTAACATATTTTTAAATTAACCTGCACATCTATTTGATGATTAAGTTTATTTATTTTTTTTATTTACTACAACGGCAGCTTCAGAACTCCACAGACAATCCTCGGGTCAACAGTGTTGCAGTTGCACACTGCAACTAACAAATTAAATGCATTTTCCCAGAAAATCGCGAGCTCTTTGAAGGTTCAGAAAGCCGAGGCCCACACCCTCTACAGATGCACGGCTGCCAACAAAGTCGGGGAGGATTCACGCATCATCTTTTTCCACGTCACACGTGAGCACTGGTCTTTCTTTTGGTCTCATGTGGCTTCTTTCCTGTAACTGTGACCACGCTTCAGTATTCACCACGCTGCCGTCGTTCACGCCCGCGTGTCCATCTGTGCTCTGCAGGCGGCCTGGAGGTGAGCGTGTCGCCCCCCGGCGGGCCGTTAGAAGAGGACCACGTGGTTCTGCGCTGTAAGGCCGACAAGCTGCTGTACGGAAACATGACCTGGTTCGGTGTCACCAACATATCGGAGTCGGAGCAGATCAAGTCGGTGCAGCCGTGTCGCCCGTGGTGGAATGTAACTGTAGTTAAGAACAATTTTGAGGTACTTGTACTTTACAGTAGTTTGGAGTTATAACCAAACCGAAGGTTGGCCATTTTTAATTGAATGTGACGAGGCGGCAAAAAGGGCCGTGTTTAGTCCGAAGTTGTTGCAACTTAAGAGTCCTTAGTCAAATCTTCTCCAAATTTCACAGCCATGATAATACATTTAAATGACAATTAAGACTCATAGCCCCGCCCCAACACCCCAGCCCCACCCCTTTCATAGCCACGCCGCCCGTCCCACGAGTACCTCCAACACAAGGGAAGGTGTGAGGGTCCGTTCATCGCTGCTAGCAGCTTTAATTATAGATTAAACTACACAACAAGTCATTAAAATGAACTCCACCTCTACCGGCTGCAACATTACAGTGATGAACACCTCATGCATCAGTAATGTATTACTCTGTATAATGATCAATTTAACTTCTGGTAATTTAAGTGTATCTTAATACTTTTGCACTTTAACTTAGTAAGGTTTTGAATCCAGGACTTCTACTTGTAACGGAATACTTTACATGATTATATTGCCCTTTTTACTTGAGTAAAATATTTCCCGTCGCTCCCTTGAACTGCAGCGGAGTCCCCCGTCTCGTGTAACGCTGTCCAGCCTGCAGGGCACCAACGTGACCCTGGAGCTGTCGCTGCCCAACGTGTCCCCTCGGGATGAGGGTCTGTACGCCTGTCGGGTGGAAAACATTCAGACTCGAGAGAAAACCTGCCTGGTGCGCCGTCTTTCTCTCAAAGGTGAGAAAAATGTACAATTCCCTTTTTTTTTTTTTTTAATGTTTGAGAACACTGAGACATTCAGGACCTACAAGTTGATCATCCACAATGGAAAACCATCATTTCAAGCAGGCGGCAACCTCAGGTTCTGCCGAGTGAAGCCGATGCTTCATGTGTTAAAGCTGCATTCTCTCCAGTGACCATCAGGGGGCGACTCCTCTGGTTGTATAGAAGTCTATGAGAAAATGACTCTACTTCTCTCTTGATTTATTACCTCAGTAAACATTGTAAACATGAGTTTATGGTCTCAATCTCTAGTTTCAAGTCTTCTTCAATACAGCATGATGTTCATTTAGTACATTATGGTCCATTTAGAGTCAAACAGACCATAAAGCAGGGGATGCTTTAGGGCGAGGCTACACAGTGATTGACAGGTCTCTACGTATATGGCGTCTCTACGTCACTCCTCCTCAGCCCAAATATGGTAATTTACGATCATTGGTGGGGAAAAAGCCAAGATGACGACGATGAAGTATTAAGAGTGGGGCATCTGATTGAGGGAATATCTTTGTGCACGATTATTTCATTGAAATCCCAATTTAAACCTTTTCTTTCATCTTCAAAATAGTCAACAAAAAATGACATTTGGAGTTTTTTTTTTTTTAAATTAATTTACTTTGATTCTGATTTTAGGTCTTGAGGCTGCAAGGATCCATAATAATTTAACCGACCAAAAAGTTAACGTGAGTGCAACGATCAGTCTCCTGTGCGATGCTGGCGGGACGCCGAACCCGACGGTGGTGTGGACCAAAAACAACCACACTGTGGTGGAGGGCTCAGGTGAGGCGGTCGCATGGCTTATCTAATGAACGCTCACTCACTTCACGCGTTGCCACAGTTCATTTAATTAAACAGCACGGATTGCTTTCAGGGGTGATCCTGAGTCAGCACAACCACATTCTGACCATTCAGCGAGTGAAGAAGGACGACAGCGGTCTGTACACCTGCACTGCCTGTAACAGCCGCGGCTGTGACACCTCACAGGCCTATTTGACAACCGAAGGTCAGTCCCTCCCCTGAATCATACCTGAAGTATTACAGTACAATGATGAAGTACTTCCTGTTTACTGACGATAAATATCGGCCCCTGGGCACAGACATGTCAAAGGCCCCCGACCCCTTCTACATGGGAGCAAGAGCCCCAAAAGTAGTTGTCGTTTTGTGGTTGTTTTTCGTGTCTTTATGCTCTTTTTGATTCTCTTTATACTTATTTCATGCTCATTTAATACTTTTTTGGGGTCTTCGTTCTGTCTCGAAATCCGGGGACCAAAATATGTTTTTGGTCCCCGGACCCCTCTGAGCACCTGGACCTGTGCCCAGTAGGCCAGTTCAGTAATCCATCCATATATTGCTCATAGTTCATGTAGGATACTCCAGCCTTAACCTCTTGTAAATACTCACAAAGACTGTGTATTTATATCTGACCTTAAGGCTTCAACAATTCATATCAAACATCTGACATTTTTTGATATCAAAGATTTAGAGTAAGAATAACTTTGCTTCCGCATGACAGGAAGTTGGCCCAGTTAGCACACATCCTCCTCGGTGTTTCTAAATCCAAAACAATGAGGGAGCAGGACAAAGGGAGAGGCCAGCCCAGCTCCAGCCTCTGCTCTACGGTCTACAGCGACACACAAACAAATGACTAGAACCAGGGCCTACGTGACTCGGACCCCGCCAGCAGAACGTAGACCCAGTTAGAGTTGCTCTCGGCTGCAGGCGTCATCCCTGCAAACAAGGGAGGGCAGAGGACGGGCGGATAACGAGAACATCTTGCGTGCATGTGAGGGAGTTTTACAGAGCAACAAGCAAGAGCGAGCAGTTTTTGGGGTGAGGACGGTGGCTGAATGTCATATATGACATATCGTATCAATTACACTGTGCCTGAGTCACATGACCGGCCATGTTTATTACACGTTTCTTTAAAATTAAAGCTATCTTCGTAATGGAACTATTTGCTTTTTTAAAACATGTTTAAAATAGATTTCACAAGGGAACAATTAATCTGTGATGCGAAAAAGGTTTGAATATAAACTGTTCAGACTACCCTCCAAACAAGAAGAAGAAGAAACAACACCATTCCCTCCCCTTTTCTGACCCAGTCTTTCCCCCTAATCATCTTCGTAAGTCTCTACGCTGAACTGCAGCGGAGAGACGTCGGTTCATTACAGCATGTTACTCACGACGGCTCCAAAAGGGCTTTTCCAAGTTGTCTTTGGCAGTAATTGTTCTTGCTGACTCCTGAACATTTGTTATGACTAGATAAAATATCAGTTTGCTTACAGTCCAGATTCCAACAGTCTCCTTCCTCCAGCCCAGACAGACATACACACACACACACACACACACACACGTGAACATGCCAAAGACAAGACTGTCTGAACTTTATGCAGCTCCACGAGGCACGCCACTGAAATAATCGACATTCCACCGTGACTGTCCCACGTTTCTGTTCACTGAGGGATTTGTTGTTTGTGAGCACGCCTGCATCTCAAATTGTTGGGTCCATTCTAGGTGCAGAGGAAAAGACCAATGTGGAGCTGATTGTTCCCATCGGGTCAGTGGTCATCGCCATGTTTTTCTGGTTACTGATCGTCTTTGTCATCCGTGGAAGAAAGAGAGTAAGAACTTCCTCATCCTCCCTTTGCCACACTACATACCCAACACAACCCAAGGAAGGATGATTCTGAATGAAAATTTAAAAAAAGAAGTACAGCTAAAATGCACACAGTGTGTGGGTGTGAGACTGATTCGAAGTGACTGGTTTGGCTCTCAGTGGCAGCTCTCCTTTGTTTCCAGGAACAACAGGGTCCACTTTCTGCTCCGTTAAGTCACGTAGACCAGCAGCACTGATTGGGATCCTTTTGTAACGGGAGGGGCAATGGAGTCACTGGAAACATGCTGTACAATTTAGTTTTTGATCATTAATTCAGATGTTTTTTCTCACACGGTTTCAGCCAACTCGGGGGGATCTGAAGACGGGCTACCTGTCCATGATCCTGGACGCAGAGGACATGCCCATGGACGAGCAGTGCGAGAGGCTCACGTACGATGCTAACAAATGGGAGTTCCCTCGGGACAGGCTGAAGCTAGGTGAGACTACTGAAGGCTGCAAGGTGGCATAGCGAGTAAAGGAGTCAAGCAAGCATCTGCATCGCCTTGAACAGGACACTAAGCTCCTGCAAGTCCCCGCTTAGAGAGTTAGACGAGTTTTAAAAAGATCACATTGATTGAAATTTGCTTCACGTTTGGTGTGAACACAGGATGGAGATGTGTCTGTCAGGAAAGTCAGAGCATCACCAAAAATATAAAAAGTCTTCCTGAGGTGATGAATGTCTGAACCAAACGTTATAGCAATCCATCCAATAGTTGAGACATTTCAGTCTGGACTAAAGTGGTGGACCAACGCTAGCAAAACTACAAATCATCCACTTTTATATGGTTGATCGTTTTAGATGAATTCCAGTGTAAAACAAATTCTAATCAACACATCATATGACGGGTGATGTCAAAGAAGGGTTACTGCATCTGGCGCTGTTATTTGTGTCATGATGAATGTCCTGCATTTAAAGGTGACCCGCTGGGACGAGGAGCATTTGGTCAGGTGGTCGAAGCGGCCGCCTTCGGCATCGAGAAAGCCACCACGCACACCACTGTTGCAGTCAAGATGCTTAAAGGCGAGTGTTTCCTCCTCCTTTGTCTCTCCACACGAACACAAAGACAATAAATAAAAAAATTATAAATTAAATCTGTCCGTGTTACAGAGGGAGCCACGTCGAGCGAGTACCGCGCCTTGATGTCCGAGCTGAAAATTCTCATTCATATTGGACATCATCTCAACGTCGTCAACCTGCTGGGAGCCTGTACGAAGCCTGGAGGTGAGCGAGCAGATGGCTGTCCTCATCTTCGTCCTCTATTCTTCATGACCAGGCTGCATTCTCCCTAATGTCCACCAGGGGGCGACTCCTCTGGTTGTATAGAAGTCTATGCGAACATGACTCTACTTCTCTCTTGATTTATTACCTCAGTAAACATTGTAAACATGAGTTTATGGTCTCAATCTCTAGTTTCAAGTCTTCTTCAATACAGCATGATGTAAAGAGCCGTCTTACTTTGACCTCTTCCCCTCACTCCACAGGGCCACTGATGGTGATTGTTGAGTACTGTAAAAACGGAAACCTCTCCAGCTACCTGAAGAGCAAGCGTGGCGAGTACAGCCCCTACAAGGTAAATGTAACCCTCTCTGACTCTGCCTCCAGCAGCTCATTGTCAATCTCCATTTTCTCCGCCCATCTGCGTCCCATCGTTAGAAACTACGCTGGTATGAGATGAGCTGCTCCTCACCTGGAAAGTAGACGAGCTCATGCGGCAGCAGCAAGGTGGGCGGACAGTTAAAAGCAGCCTTTAGAGAATACACAGGAAGTCACAGAAATAGTTACATCCTAGTAGATCCAATATGTAGGCTAGTTGTAGTTTACAGACCCCGTTTGAATCGTTTCTAATTTGATATATGTATATGTGTGAAAATGTATCTGCAAAACTAAGAGCCAATCAGGTGACAGCCAGGCATTTCCCATCATGCATTGGGTCATGTAGTCGGTTGAGAGCAACTGCAGCGCCTGGCTCAAAAAAACGCAACGCCTCAATCTCGTAAAGGTCATCGTTGCCCCCCGGACAATCGCGACCCCCCCCCCGCGGTTGCGGCAAGAATAAATCAATCTTAACATGCAGTGAGATCCGTACAAAGAGAACCTGCAGCTTGAATAAAATATCATTCTGACTCTTTCTTTCTGTGTTTTCCCTCGTGGTCAACAGAGGAGGCGGGTGGACAGCCAGAAGTGGGCGTCTGCAGACGAGGATGTGGCCGAAGGGGATCTGGGCTTGGGGAAGATCGCCCAGCTGGACATCTGCACGGGAATGGCCGTCTGCTCCAGAGCTGGAGACCGGGCTTCAGGCAGCAACGTGGACACGCAGGAAGGTGGGGAAGACAACGCAGAATGACTAACTCCCACATTAGTTGTTGTGGACACCTGTAATGTTGTTCAGGGCTCATAGTTATGATTTAAAATGCATCATGTGACCACAGAGAGCTCAGACGAGGACCATCTGACCATGGAGGACCTGATCTGCTACAGCTTCCAGGTGGCTAAAGGCATGGAGTTTCTGTCGTCCCGCAAGGTGAAACTAAATATTATCTAGACGTCTGTGTGTACGCATGCAGACATCCAAAATTGGAGATGATAATCTCTCTTTGCGTGTGAATGTGAATCCCTTTTGTTTCTGTTTGCTCTGCAGTGCATCCACAGAGATCTAGCAGCCAGAAACATCCTCCTGTCAGAGAACAACGTGGTGAAGATCTGCGACTTTGGCCTTGCTAGAGATGTCTACAAAGACCCCGACTATGTCCGCAAGGGAGATGTGAGTCCCCCACACAACGCGTGAGGTTTCTGGTCATTTTAGTCCCGGGACTACTTTTCAACGAACTAAAAAGGTTCCTTTGGCCCATTGTTGGCTGTGTTTCCATCATGGTTTACAGACCTGCGAAGATCAGGCAAATTATTCCACTGGGAGGATGGCTGCTGATGGTCACAGGGTAAACCCTCTGCAGGCTGCAGTTCATTGTGCCCACACGTTTCATCTTTAAAAATAAAACAAAAAACTTGGTTTTGTCTCATTGCAACGACATCAGCTGAGGAAAATTAAACTAACCGTCCATCTCCACAGCAAATCATCTGTTGGTGATGGTTATTTGTGCTTTAGAACATAAACGCCATGAAACAATTGGAACAACAATGCGGCAACCTCTGGGTCTGAAAAGTGAAGCTAATGCTGAAGTGTCTTGAAACCTGCATTCTCTCTAGTGTCCACCAGGGGGCGACTCCTCTGGTTGTGTAGAAGTCTATGAGATGATGACTCTACTTCTCTCTTGATTTATTACCTCAGTAAACATCGAAAAACTTGATTTAGATTCTGGTCACTGCGATCCAAACGCAAAGTTCCTCAAAAAGTTCCTAGTTTCTGGGGAAGTTCCTGCAGTCAAAAGGGGGCTCATCAAACAGTCAAAATATGTGAAGTAACGAAGCTTACATCCTCTTCTTGCTACAGGCTCGACTCCCTCTGAAGTGGATGGCTCCAGAGACCATCTTCGATCGGGTGTACACCACACAAAGTGACGTTTGGTCCTTTGGAGTTCTTCTCTGGGAGATCTTTTCTCTGGGTGAGCCTCATAATCACCATTACACACAACACTTGACACATAATGATCACTGCACACCTGCAGTATTACCTCCATCTTATCTCCTGCAGGGGCTTCTCCCTATCCGGGTGTTTGCATCGACGAGTTATTCTGCAGGAGGCTTAAGGAGGGCACCAGGATGAGACCTCCGGAATACGCCACCACCGAGATGTGAGCGGAAGGTCGACACGATGCAGGTCACACACAGAAAAAACTTAACTCGCTCCAACGTCTTAACCGTGATCCCATTTACTTCCAGATACCAGACCATGTTGGACTGCTGGCTGGATCGTCCCACAGACAGGCCAACATTCGCAGAGCTGGTGGGACATCTGGGCAACCTGCTGCAGGCCAGCGCCCAACGGGTCTGTACACCGTGTCTATAAAACATTTATATTCTAGGAAATATTGTCAGTTGTCAGACAGCAAGAATAAAAAGGATTCAGATGTGCCGGTTTCTGTACAGCCTCAATAGTCCATCATGCAATTTATGATTAAAAGGCACCGTCCATGTCTTTTACTGTGCTGTAGTTATGGCTGTCAGTGTTCCCAGTATACCGGAACTCATTCTGGGAAATTTAATTGAAAGTTAGCTGAAGTCGGACAAGAAAAGAAAATACAGGCTGACGCAAGCTAGTTGCGACAGGAGAAAGCTGATTACAGCATCAGGACAAGTAATTACTGGAAAACACTGAATTGATCATTTTTAAATGAGTTCATATTTCTACTCATTTGTGTGGATTAATTTGATCCAGCGTGTATTTGAGGTGAAATCATTAGTTTTCTTGGTCATCCAGGACGGGAAGGACTACATCCCTCTGACAGTCGGCAGCGCGGCAGAAGGATCTCCAGTGACCCCCGACCCCAGGAACCCCTACAGCAGGCCGCAGAGTGGGGAAATCCTGGAGGCTCAACTCCACTACGACAACCCGCCGTCCTTAGGGTCAGCATGATGATCTCACTCTCTGCTCTTAATTCTCCAGATCCACTGAATGAGTCTAATCAAGCTGCTTAACCATGAAAACGTTACATTACCAGAAGCAGTTGGAAAAAAATGACACCAAAGATTATTGTGTTTGTGTAGAAAAATGATGTGGAGGTGAACAAGAAAACTAATGTCAGTATGCAAAACATTTTTCACTTTTTTGGGACTTGAAACTCGAAATTTAGGACATGGAACTTGACTCAGAACTTGAGTGCAAAGACCAATTTCATTGGTCAAACAAATATCTCTGCAGGTGGAAATCTGTTGAAATTGTCGTTGCGCGAATATTTTGTACCCTGCACTTACGGCTTTGAGAATATACTCTGCTGTGAATGTTATCCAATCACCTACTTCCTCTGTGCAGACTGTCCCAACAGAGCGAGCGGTGCGGTCGTCCCCTCAGTGTGAAGACGTTTGAGGACGTCCCTGTGGCTCGCAGCAGTGTCATGGTGAGCGTCTGCACGTCCAACACACAACAACAAACATCACAGCTTTGATCTACTTACTCCTGAGCAAATGAGCCTTATTTGATTTATTCTATTGATTTATTTCTGCAACAATCCAAAATCTAATCTCATTGGTGAAATATTGCTCAAAATCAGTTAAAAAGGCCTCGAAATGAATCTTATTTTAAAAACACTTACCAAGCTAATTTTTCTGTTATTGCAAGAAAACGCACTTTATTTTATTTATCCTTGGCGTGGACTTGCCCTACTTTACAAAATGAAGGGTGAACTCTCTGTTTGCACCACCCGCCCGTGTTCATTTCCACGGCTGCCGTTTCTACAGGAGGGTCACACAGACAGTGGTTTGTGCTTCTCACCGGAGGAGGTGAAGGGTTTGAATCCACAGCTGCCAACGACACCCAACTTCAGGTGAGGGCTCACATCATAACATACAGATTGTTACTGTGTTTTAGCTGCAAACCAAGTTTGAATGTAACCTCCCCGTTCCTGCCCCCCCCCTCCAGTCAGCTGCTGCGCTTTAAGAGCAAAGAGTCTCTGGCCTCGGAGTCGTCCAATCAGACGAGCGGATACCAGTCGGGGTACCACTCCGACGACACAGACGCCCCGATCTACGCCAACGAGGAGGCCATCATGAAGCACAACATGCTGAAGAAGCCTCCGCTGCCCAAGACGCCGGACAAGTTCAACGCGGAGATCCGCTACAGCACGCCGCCTGTCTGACCCAACCCCCCCCCCCCCCACAACTTAACCCCCGAGTCTTTTCACTGTACGAGTCACAGGTGTTACTCAATAAGTCAGCTGGGGAAAGAACTGGAAGGTTGTATGAGTTTGTAAGCGTAGCTCTCTTCGGACATGCTTTCATGTTTACTCAGCGAGTAAAAAAAGGTTGAGACACGAGGACACGCCCACTTCCGGAAGTGCAATCCACCCACTTCCTCTAATGCAGGAAATGACATCTGGAACTTTTAGATAATTGAATCTGCAAATGTTTGTTTTTTTGGCACATTAAATGTCCAGTAAGGAGGCAGTTCTCACACGTCAATCCCAACAATGGCACATTTGTACAGTTCTTCTCTGCATATATATATATATATATATATATATATATATAATCTCAACAACTTACAGTATTTTATTGAAAATGTATTACTAAACCTGCAATAATGCAACTAGTTTTATAAAATAAAACATACTCACAGATGGCAAAGACGGCTCTTGTTTACTCTGTTATCGTGAAGCCTCCCGTATTCCTCACTAATCAATGAGTCCAGACACATCTCATTTCCTTTCTCTGCCTCTAACGCAAAGAAAACTACTTTCTCAGCCGTGTGTGGAACAATGCCTTTCCAACCTTGGGTATTTCCTCAGCTGTATTCAGCTCACAATGCCCATAACAGTCTGGCCAAGACCAGCGAGGGCCAGTATGACGACAAAGTAAAGAATACGTTTATAAAGCAGGTTTGAGAGCTCAGAAGAGAGAAATACACGAAGGATTCTGGATCTGTAATCACGTATGACACTCGACAGGTGCCGTGTAACCGCACACTTGTTTGTGAATGTCTTGTTGTCTGAAAAAGTAAATCTTTATGCAGCGGTATCTTGTGTGAGGGAATGCGGATGACTTTTGTTGGAGGATTAATTGTTGGTGCCAGGATGTGTTATTGAGACAGAGCCTCTGATGCTTGGCCTGAAACTTAAAGGAATACCTCACTAACAAAATAACCATTTATGTATCAATTAGTCACCTTGAAATCTTGTCACGTCTCCTCGCCTCTCTACAGTCACTACTTCCCAATCACACGCGTCTTCGCTAACTTACTATTAAAAACACTTCCTCATAAACAGTCTCAAGCTTTTGCAGGCTTGTCCGAAGTTGTTTTAAATAGTTAGGTTCTATCGAAGATGCATACGTTTGTGAAGCAGTGATCGATGATTGGATTCTACTGCACTGAGCAGTGTGACGGTCCGTAACCGGATGTTTTGATATAGTTTTCCTGTTTTCTTCAAGAATTCAAGGTAACACGGGGGGGAGTAACTGATACACGAAGGCTCATTTTGTGGGTGAAGTATTCCTTTAAAAGTGCAGGTCGGTGTCAGCCTGACTACACAACATATTTTGTCTGCAATCAAGGGCAACAAACACTAATTATAGGACACCAGAGGAAACGAGTGAGGAGTTGTTTCCACACGAAACACTGGGGGGTACATTTAGAAAGTCCTCCCCAGTACCAGCGGAAGAGGCCAGAAGGACGGCTTAATATCTATGTAGGTGTATTCAAGACAGAGGATTTTCAATAAAAACAATGTTTCTAATGCATTATTTTACTGAAGCTTGCAGCTTGAGCAAACGCATTAATATATTAACATATATAACATAACTGCGGATGAGAAGCAAAAAAATTCACAGAAATGGTCTTTGAGGTTTTAAAATCACTGAAATTGAAGATCATCACTTTTCGAAAGGTTGTCCGTGTTGTTTCAGGATAAGTGAGCAACAGCGCCCTCTGTTGTACTAAAGGTGTAATTACATTCAGTAGGTCAGACAATGTGATCAGCAGATATCTGCCATATGTGAAGCTGCAAAGTAGTAATTATAAAAAAGATGAATAACACGAATTCCTCAGACTTTTGTAAAACATCTGAAACAAATTGAAGGACACATGGCAGGAACATTCATTTCCTCCGGGCTGGAGGGACAAGCTGCAGTCACAGCTGCCAGCAAATACCTTGGCATTAACAAACATACACACCCAACCGACCGACCGGGCTGCCAGCTCACTAAACAGCGGCGACAAGGCAGATGAATAGTCATACGGACGGTGAAGATGCACCTGGTTGCCAGAGCACGATTGTTGAACAGCTGCTGTCGTGAAGCTACTGACGTCTCAGGGCAAGAGTGAACAATCTGAAATGTCCAAATTGGTAAAAGCAAACATGCGCTATTCCTAAACAGGTAGTTATTGATTCCAGGTCCCAGTCCAGGAAAGGGACGAGGTGAGAATGTGGATTAGATAATAAAATAAAGTATGAATGAAGTAGATCCACAAATGCAGTCTGAGATAGTTGGCTGAAGTAAAATAAAAGTAGTGGATAAATGGCTGTTACATCCAGTGTCTCCGAGTGCTTGGCCAAACCAACTCAAACATTTGACAGCTCAATTGTATAAAATAATATTGGAACCAAATCCACATTTCTATAACTAATAGTTGCATTGTTTTTCTTTGCAATAGCTAAAACTCAACTTCTGAAACTAGGGCCCTCTTTGTCAAAACTCCACATACAAAAACCTACAAACCTCTCTCTCTCTCTCTCTCTCTCTCTCTCTCTCTCTCTCTCTCTCTCTCTCTCTCTCTCTCTCTCTC
>NW_022280072.1:2747432-2749277 GCF_004355925.1 Anarrhichthys ocellatus
CTCTCTCTCTCTCTCTCTCTCTCTCTCTCTCTCTCTCTCTCTCTCTCAAACTTCAACCCTATTTATAGCTTTCACACCCTGGTTTCTAAGCGATCTGAATGGTAACAGGTGTTTTCGTATTTTACAGGCTCTTGGTTTACGAGACTTTGTCAATAGATTGATGAGTTACTGGTTTCAATAATTGTGCCACAAGTAGCAGGTTTTGTGTTTGGGCAACTGCCTCTTCTGTTCAACATCTATATGCTTCCACTTGCTCAGATTATGGAAAACAACAAAGTGTGTTATCATGATTATGCAGACGACACACACATCTATATAACTATATCACCAGGGGACTATAATCCCATACAGGGGATGGGTAAATGCATTGAACAAATCAACAACTGGACGAACGATTGAAAGTCACTGATGTTAAAAACCACAAACCAAGCCAGAAATCTAGGTGTAGTTATGGATTCAGACCTCAACCTGAACTATCAAGACTATTACAAAATCAGCCTCCTATCACATGAAGAATATATCAAGGATTAGAGGACTTCTGTCTCAACAGGATGTGGAAAAACTTGTCCATGCATTCATCTTCACTACTGTGTTTTATTTCTTACACTGCTTTTTAATGTTTTAATGACTGTTTTTAATGTTTCAATGAATGTTCTTAATTGTTTTTAAACCTCCTTTGTTTTTGCCTTGTGTTTTGATGCTTTTAATGGTTTTATGTGAAGCACTTTGAATTGCCTTGTTGAAATGTGCTATACAAATAAACTTGCCTTGCCTTAAATTCCATCATTTTTTGGAGCAGGAGGGCGGTGTCAGTGAGTTCATCTGATATAGCTGTAGGGGAAAAGGTTGGGTACCACCAAGTACATAAAAAAAAGAACACTAAGTTCTCACAATGTAAAGCTCCACCCGAAATATCGACACAGAGTTGACTTCCGTAGTATTTGAGGCTATAACTTCCACCACTAAGGGGTAGTAACGCTTTAACATCGGCTCCCCAAAAGCCCTGCTGCTAAAGTCGGAGATCAAACAGAGGCAGAGCAGCAGGTCGGATCTGTTGGCCCTCGATGGAAAACCTTAAATTTACCCCCAAAGACCCTGACGGTGACATTTGTCATGTGAGGGGAAAGGAGACGAGGCAGCAGAGCCGTGTTGGATCATGTGTACCTGATGCTCATTACACTAATCTGTGTTATCACACACACACACAGACACACACCAGTATGGAGTTGATAGATTGGGTTGTTAAACTGTCTGATTTAAATCAGTTTGTCACTCAAGAGATAATAAATTGTGGAACCTCTAACCAGGTTCTTTCATTAGAACTGTCAGTTAAAAAATAAGACCCTCAAAAAAAGAGAGAAAAATAACTGCAACCAATCAATACAGGGGCTTAGATGCATTTACACACACACACACACACACACACACACACGCGTATTGATTTGATAGATATGCTTGTTTCACCGACAGGCTTATCGCATATTCTTGTCATATCCCCGTCCCTCCCCCGAGCTTTTAAAGGCTGCTTATACAAGCCTGTCACTCACTTGCTGGCAAGTCAAGATTGACTTCTGTGATAAACAACAACAATTTCGCAGAAATTTAACTCCCGTGGCATTTCAGTGTTCAGAGGCAAAGGGAGGGAAGTGAATCAGAGTGAATACGGATCCACGTTGTTCTCTTTTACAAAAAAAGCAGTCAAATAGAAGCCGAGACGGTTTCATGCAATTAAAACACCATCATTTATTAAAAGCACCGACTGAACCATAAATGAGCAACGATAATATGATATGACGTGCAGGGCAGGATAAATTGGATGAGTTACTGCAGTCCCCCCCCCCCCCC
>NW_022280072.1:2749287-2750849 GCF_004355925.1 Anarrhichthys ocellatus
ACACACACACACACACACACACACACACACTAACTAACACACACTTTAACGCTAACACACACACTAACAAACATACAATTATACACTAACACACTAATGCAAACACACACAGTAACACACTAACTAATACACACACACATGCACTAATTAACACACACACTAATGCTGTGTCCACACCAAACGCGGCGCGAATTATTCGTGCGAGTAGATTACATACAAAGTCTATGCACAGACGCGGTGAGACTGGAGTGACGCAAATTTGCGATGGCGCGGCGCGTTTTGAATGCGTGAATTTGCGCAAATTCGGCAAAATTCGCGCAAATTCGCGGCAAAACGGCAAAAACATCCCAAATGCGTGAGTTGAAATTTTTCAACTTCGGGGAAAAAATGACGTATTTTACCTATCATACCTATCAGCGTTGACATCCTCCCCCTGTCATCAGTGACGTCCTGCTGTTGTTGAATCAGGAAACAAATCCTGTAGCCGTCTGTGTTCACCCAGAGCTCCACGATACCTCATATCAACAGAGACCGGACCAGACCATGTGTATAAGTGTGTGTGTGTAAACCATGTGGTACAAACAATGAATAGACGCTGCTGTATTTACGTCTATATGACGTTATTCTGAGTGTTGAAGGAGCTGCTACAATGTTAGCATAGCATAGCACCGATCGATCCGAGCTCTATTGAGAAAACAAGTATTTTAACTTATTTGCTTGTCGTCTTGTGGAGAGAACTAACTAAACATGAATTCACAGCCAAATCAATTTATTTTGCGTTCATACAGCTGTAGTAAACAGCGACGTGTGGCTCGCTAGACAGTGAATACAGCTCGATAAAGTCCACGGAGCTCCTCTGGACTGTTATGAACCAGACAAGACGGCGTTTAGTTTCCCGTGATAGCTGGGACTTCCACAACACGTACTAAGCAGAAATATAGGTTCTTTTTTCGCACAAACACACACACACACACACACACAAGCAGTGAAGTTCTGTTCATACATGCTCTGAGATGTTTATTTTTTTTTTCACTAACGTTATCTGCGGTTGAACTTTGACAGTGTGCTTTTGTGTTTTTCACATTCCTTTGTTTTATGTTGCAATCTAAAGCTGCAAAAAACTATTCCTCTCAGGGGATGAATAACATTGGAAGCTGATGTAGTGCTCTGGTTTGATGTGTGTAATAAATCATTTGACAAATTGGAGAATAATTATAAAACTGGTTTTCATTTAACCTCATTTAGCCTGAAGATGTTGGCCTGTAAAAAAAACCCACAATAGTTAATTTATTCAGTGTATTATGTCATTATTCCACATGGTTGAACTTAACATTTTAAATATATGCAATCACGACCTATATGTCCAGTGGTACATGCCCGGTAAGTAGGGGTAACAACCATCACAGTGTGAAATAAGGTTTTACTGATGATCGTTCTCCAATATTCAGTAGAACATGTTTCTAGTCTCTGATCTCTGATCATGTTTCATTGTAAACAACCAACCAGTGTTTAAAACAACAGGAGGAGAGCTAGTAACGTTAGCAGCACCGCTAACGGCTAAC
>NW_022280072.1:2750859-2753748 GCF_004355925.1 Anarrhichthys ocellatus
AGGAGGAGAGCTAGTAACGTTAGCAGCACCGCTAACGGCTAACCAACGGAGGTTCACTTCAGTTACATTATGATGCCTTCAGGCTCTGCTCAGTGAACATGAGTACTGGCTGAAGGTACATTATAATGTTATCATGATGTGTTCACATGTCATCTGTAAAATGTAGTTTTGATGATAAACTACAATAAATCCATTAGTTTGAAGGAGATTTTTTCACATGAATATGAAATAGACATTAGAGATGAATTATGAGCTGTTTACACTAACTCTAATAATGATCTGTTGCTCCACCACATCAACCCATCAATCAGTGTCTTGTACGTCTTGTACGTCTTCCAACATTCCTCTCTAGAAAAATTCCGACGACAGATTTAAGTGCAAGTGTGTACAACACACACACACACACACACACACACACAGATAATTTTCGAACATCTGTCAAGACCGGGTTGAATCAAAGTCATAATCTAGCCCTGAACTGAGAGATCCAAACCCACTAACCATTATAAATGCAAATCATTTGAAATATTGCTTTGTGGTCAACAGTGACATGCTGTAAACACAGACTGCATACACATGTAAACACCTGTAAACTCTGAACAATGCACAAATTGATATCAGCAACGGTTTACAGAAACAGAAGCTGATATTACTTTGCTGTATCCTTTTATTGCAGTTCAGTTTTATTTTGTTATTGTGAAACACACAATAGATGGAGGACTATATCAAGATGCTCTCTATTGTTTTTGAAAAAGGAAAAGAGGAAATGGTTCCACGGTTACTGGAATGGATCGAGACAGTAAACAGTGATTCAAATCATAAATATTAACATGCTGGAATTTGTATCCGATGAACTGTAGACTTAATGTGTAATAAATGACACTACGGAGTCTTTCAGAGAAAGATGGAAAACGTTTATCATAAATATAACACAGTAACATTAAAGTGTTGTTTTTAAAGCGTGTTTCTTTTTTTTTTAGGAATGAAAAACATGAATGTGAAGAAATCATTTTATTGTATTATATTATCATAATAAACAACCACAAAAGATTATTGTAATGTAAGTTTATTTAATAAACTCAGATTTCCCATGGTGCTTTTTATCCACATCAGTTTGTTTGCTGGACTCAGCGTGGTGCAAGACGACGGGAATAAAATGGCGCCGCTCCAACCAAACATTGTTAGTGTAATGCAGCTATCTGCAGCTGGTATCAGGGGGCATGAACCCAACGATTCCGACGCAACTGCAGTGTACTTTCACAACAATTGATTGCACAATCATCCGCTATGTATTGAGTGAAGCAGGATGTGCTGCCTCACTGTTATTGTGTCTCGTAGGTCCAATGAGGGGCTGAAACCTGCAGGGCCCCGATAAGAAAACCGGCCGGTCCGTCCATTCACAAATTTCTCATGAGGTCACTTAGCTGTTGGATATTAAAAGCCAGCGGGGGGGCTGAGGTAGTGCCGGTGGGGGGGCATAGAAAGTAATAACCTCCAGGATGTTTTTCTCCCAGAGTCCTGATAACACTGCTGGTTCCTGTCCAACTACGGTCACTACTTATCAAGGAAAAGAGAGGTATCTGTGTCACCGGCACTATTGTGTGTGTGCGTGTGTGCGTGCACGTGTCTTTGGTGAATAATTCATACATTCAAGTGTTGTTGTGCCGGTCAAGCACAGCTGTAGAGGAAGGAGACCCTCTCCGGTTATCAGCATTCTCAGCAGACATTCGCGTCACTCCCCAGTTACACTGCACATGTGTGATTTCTCCATCCTCACATGGACAACATGACACACACGCACACACACACACACACACACATACACACACACACACAAACTACTAGCAGTGACGGTGAATTAAAACACTCCTTCGAGGTGTTGTTGTTGTTGTTGTTTCTTTCCTCTAAACAAGCAGAAACTGAAATCAAGAGATAAAACCAAATGAACCACATTACGGACGTAAAATAGTTGCATGCCAATCCCTTAATATGTTTATTCATTAAAACTCTTTAACGGTTAAAAGTTTATGTGTTTCTACAAACAGTTGAAGTTTGGAAGCATTTAAATTTAATGGCAACCATTTGTGGATTGCAACATGCCTTCAGTGTTGCACAGAGGGATCTGTCATCAGGGCCGAACTGGTGAAATGTCAGAAGTGAGTCACGTGAGACGGTGATTTACAGTGATTTTACCAGCTGAGGGGCTTCGTTAGACACGACGCAGAGCATGAAACAAACACCCAGCAACAAAAAGTGCAATAACTTATTGATAAATACTAATTCTCCCGCCAACCATTGTAGTCTTCAGCAACATTTAGCAGAACAGTTGCCAAGCAACACAGGTGTGTGTAGCTTTTTACTTCTGCCAACAGCATTTAAGCTTCAAAAACCATAAAAGTGATGTTTATTTATGAAGTTTATCTTGCACAACAGAACATGTAAGTATCCATCAAGGGCTTTTTGCCACAGAGTTTATTTTCTGTAATAATCCAGAATACAATGTTGGCCTTCAACAGTATGAATCCCTGCAGAACTCTTTGACAACATAACGAGAGAAAAGTGAGCATGACAGGCTCCAAATAACAATATGAAAGCCAGCTTAAGTTACATCTTAACTAGCGACAGATCATTGGTGTAGTTAGACCGCATTGAATGGAGATGAAAGACAACAACAGGTATTTCTCCTTGGCTGTTTCTGTCACTAGTAAGACCAACCGAACGCTAAATAAAACATTTTTAGGCAACCAGAATGTTACAATTACCTTCATGAAGTGAAAACACACGTGAAATAGTTAAAGTTGTAATAGAAAAACACGGACAACTCCCAGACCAGACAAACGCTGTGGTAGAGACCTGTCAATCACTGTGTAGCCCCGCCCTAAAGCATCC
>NW_022280072.1:2758748-2771418 GCF_004355925.1 Anarrhichthys ocellatus
TATGGTCCATTTAGAGTCAAACAGACCATAAAGCAGGGGATGCTTTTTACCGTGCGTCAGGTTTTCGCTTGTCTGCGCACATCCAACATTGTCTAACTACTCGGACATGGATGAGCAGATAAAACTGAGAACTTTGAGAATGTTGCTTCGTGGTAAAGGAAAACCCCACACGGGGAAAATAAGACCCGAACATTTCCTCATCACAATTTCACATCCGCTCATGTCCGTACCACCGTCCTGAAGTATAACGGAGGCTTAAGACAGAACCACCTACATTAGGCTGTCAGTGTAGAAATACTCTGACATTTTAGGAAATACACACGTGAGTTAGATTGTTCTAATTCAACCTAAATGTGCAAAGACGATGGTTTCCTGACCGGCCGAGGGAGCGTGAATCTGGTGAATTATTATCTGTGATCTGTGACGTAAGACTAAGAGAGAGAGAGAGAGAGAGAGAGAGAGAGAGGGAGATAGATAGAGAGAGAGGGAGAGAGAGTGAGAGAGAGGGGGAATGTGTGTGTATGGATGTTTATTTAGCTGCAAACAGCTCAGGTTGAAAGGGAAGGAAGACTGATATCCTTACTCTCAAAATAATGAACGCAGAAACAGGATGTTTGTTGCGTACTGTTCAAGGTGAGGAGATTACAGACGTGTGTACAGAATGGTGAGCCGGAGGGCTGCAAGAAACTTCTATCCTCTCGAGACGTTCAGCCTCAATTTCAGTCTTGAAATGTTGTATTGAGGAGAAAACATCAAATAAAATGTTTTTTCAGAACCTTTTCTGAAATTGTACCCGTTAAAGATCAAAGATACAGAATGAATGTTCTCGTAACAAGTAGATTTAGATTGAAAACAGCAGAAGTTGTTGTTTCTCTGTTAACAATAATCATTAAATCTCTGATTGAATGCAAAGATAAAGAGTCATTTTCAGAAAACTAAATGTATTTCATGAAAATGACTCTTAAATCTTGAATTTTAAATGAAACTGTATTTGTTATTTTGTGTTTTTCAAAGTCTAATGTCACAAAATGTAGACGGGGTTAAGTAAAGAGTGGAACTTCTGAGACTTTAAGCAGCTTGACCTCCAAACATCCTGCTGGATTTCAGACAGCTATAACCTCAAATCCCTAAAATAACAGTTACCGTCCTCGGGGCATTCTAATAACACCACGAATGAACAAAAAAAACAACATTCACAGATGTCCAGCCTTTGAGATGTACAGCCTCAAAACCATGTGCAGGTGACGGAATCTCCAGGAAAAAGAAATTCCTCATTTCCTCAGTCTGAGCCGGGACCGTCGTTCTATAACCTGCAGACATCGACTGACACCAAATCCCATTTTAATGATTGGAATGCCAATCCTTAAAAAACACAGAGCACATCGGAGGTTTATTAATGTCCTGAGGTGAACATGTGTATTGGATATAGAATACTTGAGGATCATTTTTTGAATAATAATATAAATCTTGAAATCATTAGTGTTACAGACTAAATACCTTCTTTTCTTTACTTCTTCTGTGCTAACATATAAAGAAAGGAATCTCTGTCAGGTGTTAAGAAGAACACCAGCAGCTGTGTTATACTCCAATGTAACTTTTAGTCTTATTCTTTTTCATCTTGGCTCCTGAATGAATGTTTGTAGTTGTATTTAGTGTCCTTCTATAATGTGTTTCTTTTCTATTTTGTCTTGGCTTTGCTGTTTCTATTGCCTTGCTGCTGAAATGTGATAAATAAATAAGCTTGCTTGCAGAATCATTGTTGTTTCTCTCTTTGACTGTAAAGCAAGGACTCCGTGTGTGTGCTCTTCGTATATCTCAGGAAACGGCGAGTCACAAATAATGATTTGATCTCATTTGAATTTTGCCACGACTTACAAACATGACAAGTTTGTCAATTTAAGAGATAATCTTACAAGTCAAGAAAATCACAGTTTGTCGTAAAACTGTTGAAGCATAAGACTGAAAATACGCTCATTTGAAAGACGACGCACCCAAAAGTCTTGTCGGTGACGTCTCTCTCCGATGTGTTTGGTACCGGGATGTTCTCACTCCAACAACGGGTCTCACTCGCTCTTCCTCTGTCCGGCTGATGGAAAGAGTCGCTGGACAAAAGACATCGGGTGAGACAACGTTACATTTGTGAGTGGAACACAGCTACGTTAGCTGGCTGGCTAGCTGGTGATGGTGATGTACATTTTGAGTAAGACAAGAGATGTAGTTCACTAAATGATACAACTACAAACTGCAACTTTCTTTGACTTGCAAAATTTACTTTTAAATGGATAAACATCATATGTGTCATTATTTTTCTTTCGTCGTTGATTACGGTACATATTTATTCTGAGATAATGATGTAGGACACCGAAAGTAGCCTCTCTATTCAAATTGGACACTAAATTTGATTAAACAAGCGAAAGCGCTCTGTGCAGCAGCGGGGGGCGGAGCCTCAGGGACTGAGTCGAGCATGTCGTTACTCAATGACTGAAGCTCACTTTATCTTCTGGGTGTTGGATAAACTAACGTTACAACTAAACTCTTCTTCACTTCCCTGGAGTCAACGATCGATGAGGGGTTTTTCGAAAATTTTGCAAGCAGCCACATCGCGCATGAAGAAGAAGCAGTCGGGGCTCCCCGAACATGAAGTGCACGAGTGCATCTTATAAAAGACACGATCACCTGCACACCAGCCTCAAAGGCTGAGTTTCTCTCACCAGACATAAGTGCTAACCTCACTGTTTGCTTTTTGCATTGTTGGTGGTAAAGCACAGAAAGGTTAACTGAAGAACTTAAGACAACAACAAAAGTATCAGTTTCTGTCAACAGCCACTTATCAAACAGCAGGGCAAGACAAACAAGTCCAACGGCCTCAGGCCTCCTTTCAAACCTCGTCCCTCAAGAGAGGAAAGATACCGTCAACGCCTCCCAACCAAAGCAAACAATGTCTGGTATTCGACGTCTCACTCCAGAAAGGTAATTACAGTTGTAAAAAACTATACAAGTGGAAGGTCTCAACATGCTGTTTACTCTGTTTACATGGTACAAACCAGCTGTTAGGGAGTGAAATATACAAGAGTGAGGCAACAATTTGTCTGTGGCACATTACAGAGAAAAACATGAACAGAAAAATAGTATTTTGAAATGTAGAACGAACAATAATAATAATAATAATAAGTCCCCTACATGGTTTAACCTGGATTAAACCGTTTTATGAAAAATAAAATTGGGCAAATACACAAATAACACACGTTGAAAATAAAAGTGTGCTAAAATAAAATGCTTTGGGTTGTAAAAAAGAAGGTCCCTCACAGGCTTAGAGTTCGGTTGTAATGAGGTGACACTTTGCCAGCGGCACGGCTGGAGGGAAGGGAAAGCTGGTCCACTAATTTGGTCCGGACTGAAATGTCTAAAAAGAGAAGTACAGGATGAACATTTGTACTGACATTCACGGCCTCCTGACATGTATTCTAGCAATAACAGGTTGATATTTTTGATTTATTGTGAAATGTTCCAACAGCTATGTGCGATGATGATTTGGTACAGATGTCCATGGCACCCAGAGGATCTGGTGACCCCTGACCTTTCCTCTGGTGCCACCATGAGGTTCACATTTGTGGTTTTGATTGAAATGTCTCAACTATTGGACTCAGGATGAATTGTACTTAACTTTGGTGATCCCTGGACTTCTAACCGAGCACCATCATCGGGTCAAAATGTGTCCAATACTTTGGTTTATGACCAAATATTGTACCTTGAAAATCAACGGCATTCCCATCAGCCGATGACGACGTGTTCCACGCCAAAGTCCCTGCTGCACAAAGATCACTTGTTTATTCAAAGTTTATTGAAATTGAACATCTTGTCCCGAATATTTTCCTGTCCGTCACTTGACTGACTGGGGGCCTCGGAGCTGGTCTGTGACCACTACGGGTGCCGGTGCAGAAGGAGCGCCTGCTGCAGGATCTCCTCTCGGTGAAGCAAGTGCTTGAAGAATGGAGAGAATCCACGTTCAGAGAGTCTGGTAAGTCCAGTCTCTGGTGTGGCAGCAGAGTGCAGGTTCAGCCTTTAGACCAAGATTAAAACGGTCAAGTCGACTGTGTGTCAACATGAGAAGTGGCCACATGGTCGATGTTGTGTTTCTCTTGTCTCTACATACCATTAGAAATGCATAATCTATAATAAAAACCACAAACACTAACAGTACAGCGAGCGCTGCCGCCGCTGTCGCAGGCCTCAGTCCAAAACTCAAAATGTATTAAATAAAGAAAATTCGAAACTTGTTTCAATTGAACAAAACATCCGCCTTCAATCCTAATTTTTTGGCATTCACCAAACTGTTTCCCCTCCACTTTCTGTCGCACATCCATAAAGCACCAATCAGGACAGACTATCGATGCTTCATTTGCAAACCTCAATAGAAACTTTGAATGTGGAAAAAAAAAAGACATTAAACGAGGGGTGCAACAATGTTTTTTGAGGTGTTTCCAGCGACGCTTCTCGGTGTGATCGGGGCCTAACGCAGACACTGGCAGTGTCCAAGTTGCACCAACTTCCACATTGCGTGTCCTTGTGTCCCCAACAATCCACCCTCAAAGTGTGAAGTAGATCAGATGAACGGTTTGGAGGGTTTGCCAAAGACATACAGACTGACAGTTCTTGCTTCATAGTTAGAGAAAAGACGAAAATTAAATTTCACTAGAAACAACATTGACTTCATAAAATCCTGTCGTATGTTTATCACGGAGGAGGGAGCTGCTCATGCGTATCATTTAACTGAAGGCCATAACACCCGGGCCTCTGCTCCCAGGTTCCCTCTCTCCTTTACACCATATGTGAAGGGACTATGAGTAACAGCCTCGTTGAGCACAATCCAATGCACTCATCACCTGAGCCACCGGAACATATGACAATCTACTCTAGTACATATACTTATGTTTAAATACCACCCAAACCCCAGCATAAAGGGAGAAGATGACAAATATAAAGTCAAACAGCCCACTTTCATGCAACAAGTCCAAATAAGAGCTTGAGTGTCATTAAGGCAAAAAAAAACAACAAATAGCTTTAAAATCTCTAAAGAGAAGAAAAGAATCGAGTTTCAGAGTTATTTGCAGTTCATTGCTTTTTTAAACTGCACAGTACAAATCCAGTCCTCCAAGTATGTAGATCAGGGACATCCAAGGTTATGTAATTATGGGATCGTTTACCATAATTGTGGGGTTGAAAGACAGGATATGCCAGATAGTTTGGAAGATATTCCCTCTTGTAATGGTAAAAGGTTATCCAACTTCCCGAAGTGTATAAAATGTATCGTTGGTGATAAAGCACAGAATACTGTGATAACCTGAGTTTAATTGCAGAATGATGAGACACCCACGTCAAGATAAGACACAACAGTGGAGCGAACAATCGTTGAAAAGGAGTGAATGGATGTTTGAGTTAACTCTGGCTAAACGTCATGATCTATGTGCCAGTTCCAAAGCAACTGGAGATTTAAATGAACTCAATACCTTGCTTTTGTCAGCCTCTCAGCCCTACCAGTTAAATATTTGATGAGCCGACAGGTGATATCCTGTTACCTGACAGAATGTTCCGGGACACACAGAATGTTTTCCCAGGAGGACCCGGAGGACCTGATGGACAGCAGAAAAGATAATAGGCGATAAGGGAGTTGAAGAAACACTGAAACCAGAGAGGGGGATTCATTATGTGTCAGAACTATGACCTGAAGAGGAGTCTGGAGAAATAATATTGCTAAATCTACATAAAAAACTAAATGAATCAAATGGGATGACAGGAGGTCTCACTCTGTGACACACCTTGGACATGAGAACTGTCAGAAATAAGCATCACGATATATTTAGGGTTGAATTAAAGCTGCTCGAAGTTATTCTTTAACCTGTTTCACCAATGATTGGCTCACACCCTGATAGATACGGGCCTACTACAGATAGGCAGCGAGGTTTCCATGGTGCCTTGCTGTGCGCCAACTCAAACAATGTGGCATCAAGCCCGAGGTGACGGGTCACATTAATGATTAGCTCCACTGCACAAGGCTGTAGCGACCTCACACCGACGGAGCTCTCACACATTCTTCCAAACACACTGCATTCCTAATGAGACTGCTTTAAGACAGATGTACAGGCCTATAACTTCTTCATCTGTTAAACCAATATCCCATGTCCCAATATTTCATATCTTGTAAAAACATCTTGTCAATAATATTTTACGTATTCATATCTTATGCATATTCATTTTATATGCTGCTGGCTGTAGCTTCACTGGACAGACATGTGGGTCGAATCTATCCTCTCATCTAAAGCTCTACCAGAGAGCAAATAAGCGTTTTTTCCTAAAATGTAAAACTATTCCTTTAAATATTAAGCTGGAGCTCATTTTAGCTTAGCATAAATATTGACAATAGGGGGGGAACAGTTGAACTCACGGTGACAACATGGCTCCAGGAAAGTCACATGACCCCCCCCATAAAAACACAATTTGTCAAGGTCAAGATCTGTTTATAGATTGCTGTAAAAACAAATCAAAATTCTCTACAACAATCATAATTAAGCAAAAACATTATGACAAGACACAAGTATTGAAAACATCATGTCAAGAATCATTGCAGGGAAAGGCAAGCAAGTAAAATTGGGTGTTAAAGGAGTAAACAGACTCTGACGTTCTTATATTTTTTAGGGAGAATCTCGGTGAAGCTCCTGAGAAAGCCCTTTCTACTAAAAGGTTTTTCGACAGGTTTGTGGGACAACACAACCGTTGATCCGTTGATCCGTAGATCCTCGGGGCCTAGCTGAACTGTACAGGGGATAGAGGTTTCTGAAATGTAGCTCAGGGCGAGTCCATGCAGGGCTTTAAACACAAACAGAAGAATGTTGTAAGGAATTCGATACCGAACAGGGGGGGCGGTGCAAAGATGCTAGCACAGGAGGAATGTGATCCCTTCTTTTTACGTTTGCATAGGAGTCTGGCTGCAGCATTCTGTAGCAGTTGTAAGCAGTGAAAAGAGGCCCTGGGTGATAACAAAATATAGGGAGTTGCAATAATCGAGTATGGATGAGTTTTTTCTAAAGGCGACAAGAAGGGGCTGATCTTGGACATGATTCTGAGCTGGAAGAAGCAAGATTTGAGACGAACCTGAGTATTGTTGAATATTATTCTAAGGATTATTTCGTATAGGGTTTGATGTGATTGGATAAGTGGTTGAGGGACAGCGGTGGTGGAGGAGTTTGTGGGGCGGGACTATACGATCTCTGTTTTGTTTTTCTTTCATTTTAAAAAACGATTAGCCGTAACGATTCTTTATTAACAAGGGAAGGTAGCTGTGTTTCATCTGTGTAGCAGTAAAATAGGATGTTGTGGTTCTGGATAATTTTGCCTAACAGAGGCTTATAGATGGAAAATAGAAGGGGACCCAAGGTTGAGCCTTGAGGGATGCCACATGAGAGGTATACGGGGGTAGAGGATTTCGCTCAGAAATGGCAGTTTCAGTCTGAAGTTATATGGTGTTTATGGATCAAGATCCTTTTTTTTTAAACCGTACTTTCGAGCCATAGACTGCATATCAGAAGCTGATGTGATCACCGTGACATCACCCATTGGTTTGTGGACTGACGCTTTGAAGCGTCGAGTTCGGCTTTTTGGCTGTCGCCATCTTGTTTTTTTTGCAACCAGAAGTGACACAAGTGGGTGGAGCTAAGAACAACTGAATGCTGAATAAGACATTCTTAGGTGACCAAAATGTTACAATTTACTTTCATGAAATGAAAACACAGTGAAATATTGTTGAAGTTTTAATACCAAAACACGGACAAAACCCAGACCAGACAAACACTGTGGTAGCGACCTGTCAATCACTGTGTAGCCCCGCCCGTTGTAGCTCTCTGTTGTACAGATAAAGTTGAGGGCAATGCCTAATAAGTGGACTGCAATATTCTTTGAGTCGACAAGACAGTGGGTCTTCTTCAACAATCCGGTCTCATTCCCAATTTGTCAGATACCGACCAAACGGTGGCCCTCGGTGACTTATACCAACGCACTGGGATGGCAGCTAACTCCAGTAAAATATAGAGTGAGATTGTCCACAAAGGGTCAAACAAACGCAGGACTTTCGTCCGTGTCGACCGCTGTTCGTGTCTCATATGAAACTAAAAGTAATCGTTGACCTTTTGTCACATCAATCGTTAGTCATTAGTGTCGTCGGTCCCTTGACTCGTTTGTCACTCGCTAGTCGATTGAAAGTGAGACAACCACGCTCTTTTCCTGAACCTAACTTAGTGGTTTTGTTGCATGAACTTCCTGTGAAGACGGAAGTTTTTTTTTCCAAAAAGACACTGTGCATGTAACAAGTGGAAACCATAGACTCTGGACGTAGTCATCGTGACGTCACCCGTTGGTTTGTGGGCCGCCGTTTTGAAGCTTTGAGTTCGGCGATTTAAGTCGTCGCCATCTTGTTTTTGCAACCAGTGAACAAGAAGTGACCATATCTGGACTGAGGAGGAGTGACGTAGAGATGCCGTATACGACTCTGGTAGAGACCTGTCAATCACTGTGTAGCCCCGCCCCTAAAGCATCCCCTGCTTTATGGTCTGTTTGACTCTAAATGGACCATCATATACTAAATGAACATCATGCTGTATTGAAGAAGACTTGAAACTAGAGATTGAGACCATAAACTCATGTTTACAATGTTTACTGAGGTAATAAATCAAGAGAGAAGTAGAGTCACTTTCTCATAGACTTCTATACAACCAGAGGAGTCGCCCCCTGGTGGACACTAGAGAGAATGCAGCTTTAACACATGAAGCTTTGGCTTCACTTTTCAGAACCTGAGGTTGTCGTCTGATTTTAGCGAGGGCTTTTGCTCTTCAAGTTTCCTTCGGACAAATTATAACATGTTAATTACTGAACATTAGATCTTTTTTTTACCTTCTGTGTTTGGGTTGCTACAAGTCTTTATGCTAAGCTTCATTAACACCCACTTCATATTAAAAAGAACAGATGACTAACGAAACTATTCCTTTTCTATGGTCAACCAATGTTCACCAAACAACAAAATGTCTTGTGATCTCTTTACAGGTCATGAGAAAAATCCTAGAAAATGTTACCAATCATACAAAGTACGATGAATAGTTGTTTGTCCATCGAGTGTTTTTATATTTAATACAGCAGAGTAGCTGGCAGCCATCTGCTGGAGTCCTGCGCCGGGAACAGAAGGTTCCCTCTTAACACATGAGGAAGTGCAGTGTACCTTAGATAAAGTGTTGCCCCTCGTCACCCCCACCCTGCCCACACACACACACACACACTCATCCTCACCCAACCATGGCCGCCTGCTCCCTCTGCGGTCGGTGTATCTTCTGGCTGGCAGGCCGCAGCAGCAGCAGCCCTCCTCGGCTCAGTCAGGGCGCAGGTTTCCTGAGCAACTTCAGCAAAAAATGGGAAGTGGTGGTGACCCGAAAAGTAACCCCCATATGTGGTGCACTCATGTCGCCTTTCTTTTTTTTCCCGACCTCCAGCGCATCGGTTAACTGCTAAAAAAAAAAAGAAAGGTGCACAATAAAATCAATTTATTAAAATAAAAGAGACTTTATGTAATTTCGGTTCAAAGTCTGTGACAATGGCTGTATTCAGCTCAGCAGAGACGTGGGAGGGTGGGAATGTGTTTTCGGGTGTACATCGAGACTCGATGCCGTCTTTGTTGCATCGCCCTCTCCGGCGTCACATGGTAAGATACGAAAGCATCACATGACGCTGAAGAAAGACTGTGTGATGTGGTCGACGAGGGTCATTTAATAGAGGCCCTGGAGGTTTTTACTGTTAAATCTTTCTTTTATTTTTATACAAATACATTTCACAGATGCTGAAGGCAATTTTTTGTTTCTGAGTATGTACTTTGTAATTTCTGGAAAAAACGGTTTATTTGCACCATCGTCTCTGTTTCCTTCTTACTTTGCGCTTCAAAACTAAACAGGAGGTGTTTCATATTAAAACTGCCAGATTTTACCACAAACTGCGTCGGAAGGAGTGTGACATGCTTATCAAATTTAGAACCACAGCAAGGAACCGCAGCGGGTTGAGCAATCCCAGAGGGCCCGTTGCACAAAATATACTGCGGGGTTACATGCATATGTTCTTACTTTCTTTAATTACTTTTTCTATATTTTTACAAAACACGAGTCAACTCTTTTGGTGCCAGATCAAGTCCTAAAGCTAAATCTTGCTGAGGGATCGGGAAAAGAGGCTGTTGCCAAGAGATAACTGATGGTTCTTCTCTCTAAACGCAGTGTAATTATTATAATGGTATGCTTGCTTCAACAAGAACATTTTCATTCTCAAGACAACATGAATTTTAAGGAGACATCACTACTTTCGATGTCTGACGTCTTGTCTTTTTTTCCAGTTCAGGGTGAAATTCAGGATGTTTGGTGCGACAGAAACATGTTGTTGAAGCGCATTCAGGAAAGAAATCCTATCTTATCTTAGCATAGGAATGTTGCTATTGCAGAACCATCCTAATTTAGCTATAAAAGCCAGGTACACCTGTCAATTTCCGCTTGTTACATGGTTACACTCTTTTAAAAAATAATGTTCCGTTTTCACAGGAAACAACAGATAGATTTAGGAAACAAAAACTACTTAGTTGTCGTTTGGGTTAAAATAACTGCAGAAGTGACGTTAATGAAGTACGTAAGTAACATGACTAATAGATCAACATTGAACGAACAGCGGTCTGCTGGCTGAAAGATCGTTGGTTGTTGGACCCATCCACCTCCGACCACCTTCTTTTTTGTAGGTAGAGCTACGAATGCTGGATGAGACCAGCCAGTTCAATTCAGTCCTGATCCTCTTTATGACCTCCATCAGTAAACGAGACCATCAGAGAGAAGATGGTCTGTTTCTATAGAGTTATTCTTAATGCTCGTCATCAGAGCCACCGGGTCGGATTCTGGTGAAACCAGATGAAATCATGCAGGTTCACCAGAAACTCCTTCAGCTCAGACTCCAGCAGAGACCGGTCCACCGTGGACAGACCCAGATCCTCCAGCAGAGACCGGTCCACCGTGGACAGACCCAGATCCCTGCAGAGACCGGTCCACCGTGGACAGACCCAGATCCCTGCAGAGACCAGTCCACCGTGGACAGACCCAGATCCTCCAACAGAGACCGGTCCACCGTGGACAGACCCAGATCCGGCTTCACCTGCAGTCGGAGCTCCGGAGGCAGCAGCGTCTCCTCCTCCTCCTCCTCCTCCTCTCTTCTCCTCTCTGGGAGTCAACACAGACACCACGCTGCTGGAGACCCAGAACGTATTGGTGGACCCTCTGGAGGAAAGGGAGGCAAGGGAGAACCAGAACCAGGACTGTCAGACCCTGCTCCAGTAAAATGAGAGCTTTTCTAAAGGGAGTCTGGTGCTCGGAAACACTTCCAATTTTGTCCAAAATGAAAGTTCCTTGCAGTAACCTTTAGTTTAGTCAGGACAAACAGTTGGAATATTTTTCTGCAATGACGACGGCAGTATTTGGTATGAATTAAAGAGGTCTAACTATGTCAATCAGGGTTAAAAAGCATCTTATTTCACTTAATTCACATACAACTATTACATGAGATTAAAAGGAGCAACTGACAGAGTAACTGGGAATGACTTTGAGAATGTTCTTTGAGAATACAGTAGATTGTTTATTTCCTTCATGCTTCTAGCCAATCCTGAAGGCTAAAGATGATGAACAGACTTGACTAATACATATGTGTGTAATTAGTGTGTAACATTTTACATTGAATTAAGTGTTGAGACTACTGGTCAAATTACTGCGAAGATACACCTCAGCCTCTCTTTAACACTTCCTTAATTCTGACAAACAAACATTTACTTCAATGGTGGGACTTCCTGCTTGTCTCTTATCAGTTAGATCCTGAAACAATGGATTCTGCCCACGCAAAAAAAGAAGTGTGCACTGGGTTTGTCCCGAGTGCTGCCGTCCTCCTCACGTCCAGATGTCCCTCTCTGGGCTGGAGCCAAAAGGATTTAGAGGAGAGCAGGAAGAATGGCTAAAATAAAAAGAAATCTGATAGTGTGTCATCCATTACTGTACTTTACATTAGCATTTGAACCTCCAAAGTAGAGATGATCTAAATGACTTGTGACAACAGCCTGAGGGGACACACTAAGAGCACACACACACACACACGGCTGCCACTGCACTGGAAAAATATAATTGCATATAACATATTTAGTGATGGGTATTAAAAAAAGACTAGTCCCCTTAAAGCGATACCGATACCAACAGAGTACTTCATTCGATACCAATCATGTGAATGGAAGCATTTAAGTTGAGTAAAATGCCACCACTGCATTTATTTTGTGTATTCATACTTTTTTCGACGTGTTGGTGGCCTCTTGGCGTGCTGAGCCACAGGCTGCATTAAATTGTTTAACGCTTGTCGTGATTGGCAGCTAGCAAAACTATACAAATTATTATTTTTTTCTCTAGATTTGGTTACGAAAAAGAATTGAATGCAGTTTAACTCGAGATGTTTCCGTAATACTTGGTTGGTGGGTTGTTAGGTCGACACCAAGGCATCAACCTCCGGTTCTGACGAGCGAAGCAAAGTAAAACCTGCATTCTCTCTAGTGTCCACCAGGGGGCGACTCCTCTGG
>NW_022280072.1:2776418-2779594 GCF_004355925.1 Anarrhichthys ocellatus
TTTTTTTTTATGCCAAATAACCGTATTTTACAGGCATCTCTTTATTCAAATCAGCCTCCAGCAACAAGCACAAATACCAGATTGCGATATGTACTCATAGTCCAACTTGAGCTGACTACCAATCCTTACCATTCAGATTCTGTTCCAATCTTTTTCCCCCTCACAGCAAGCGCTCATGCCACAGAGAAAGAGGCCCTGATGTCGGAGCTGAAAGTCCTCAGTTACTTGGGAAACCACATGAACATCGTCAACCTGCTGGGAGCCTGCACTGTTGGAGGTGCGGCAGCCATGTTCTGTCCTGTATTATCTTTTCATCAGAGATTTAAGGAGACTGATTTTGGTTGTGATTCTTGGTGTCGCTGTGGTGTCTTCGTCTGCAGGCCCTACACTGGTGATCACAGAGTACTGCTGCTTCGGAGACCTCCTGAACTTTCTACGCAGAAAGAGGGAATCCTTCATCTGCTATAAGCTGGAGGAAGACTGCTACTACCGCAACGTCATGCCGCAGAGCGACGCAGCTGGGTCAGGTTCTTTTCTGTATGTAAAACACTGGTATACTGTGAGTGTAAGAGAAAGGAGAGTACTAGTATATACTCTCCAGAACGTGCGTAGGAGGAGGGTATTTGGACACTAGCGTGCCGATGTGTGGCTGTGCTCGGCTGAGACCAGACTGCTCCTTTTCCTCTTCACAGTGACAGCTTGAACGGCTACATGACCATGAGGCCTTCTGCTGCTGGCAAGCTGCCGTTCGGCTCATCCTCTGAGAAGAGACGCTCACTACGCAAAGGCAAGAGAGCCAGCCATTCATCAAATATCTTAAAATACTCAGAAAAGAAAAGCAGTGGACTCGCAGGGTAATCTTCGTCCTGTTTGTCCTCTCAGGTGTCTCCGATGAGGAAGATGCAGAGAGCGAGATGTTCGACGAGGATGGTCTGTCTCTGGACACAGAAGACCTCCTCAGCTTCTCACACCAAGTGGCCAAAGGCATGGAGTTCTTGGCCGCCAAAAATGTGAGCAACAACCATAATGGCCACGACACAGCAGGGTTTTTTTAGGGTTTGATTTATTTGTACTTCAATATATTTCTTTCAAACCGCTGTGTTTGTCCTGAATACTTACACATGGGAAGGAAATGTAACACAGTGAAAAAGAGCTTTAGCAGCGCGTTACATGGTGGTGGAACATAATGTGTCTTTACATAGCGATCCTTTGTTGTCGTGGAAATGCAAATTCAACACATCCACGTAGTTTACATTCTTATTTTAAGCCTGACCATGATGTCTTTACTAAACCCAACTAAGTTTACCCAACCTAAATTTAACATTTGTTTTGTTGCATACTTAACATTTGTTTTGTTACATACTTAACATTTGTTTTGTTACATACTTAACATTTGTTTTGTTGCATACTTAACATCTGTTTTGTTACATACTTAACATTTGTTTTGTTGCATACTTAACGTTCATTTTGTTGCGTACTTAACATTTGTTTTGTTGCATACTTAACGTTTGTTTTGTTGCATACTTAACATTCGCTTTGTTACATATTTAACGTTTGTTTTGTTGCCTGAAGCTAATGTTTGTTTTGTTGTCTAAACCTAACATTGAATTGTTTCTGTGTTGGTGGCACATAATCTTACACATTATGTATTACCGCCACGTAATAAGCTGTTAAGATGATGTGGTAATTTCACGTATTTCTGTGAGATCACGTTGATCTTTCTGAGCTTTGGAACAGCAAATAAAGGCATCAACCAATCACGTTGTGGAGGCTCCATAGTCTGAAGATGGAAAACTTTATTACTCCTCTAAACCTTGACAAAGGCAGCCCAGACCAGATCCAATCCTTCTGTACTTACCTTTCACAATAAAAGCCCTAGACATATACTAACTTTTGAGGGAACTAAAATTCACTTAGAGCATTTCCCTAAAAGGAAACTCAATAAAATATGTGACGGTAGTTTAGGCTATACAACAGTTTACCTCAAACAGACTGTTAGACACTGCTCTGGATCAAAAGGATCCTGGTGGTTGGTCCTCTGCCTGTATGAATAGTTTTGGTGCTAAATATTTGTAGTAGAATAGTTGTTTCTTTGTGTCATTGATGCGTCATGCACCACTGTCTGTACAAGCCTTCGTATTTGATTTGATTTTTGGATAAAACTCTGACAGAGCACGGATCATCTTTCCACAGCTAGTAAACAGATCTAAAACGCATGTTGGAGCTTACTGTTGAAAGATTTATTAGCCCTGGAGTCAAGATACCGTGGCCAGTAAGCTCCTGTATCAGTGTCAGTGGTTGTGTGTTACAGATCCAAGTGTGGAAATTCAGCACCAAACTGCATTAGAAGAAGCACCTCATCCATGCCTAATGTTATTATATTATTGATTGGTCATGTATATGACATTGGGTATTATCGTTGGGTATTAAAGGTAGTGGTGCATTTGTTTTCTTTCAGTGTATCCATAGAGATCTGGCTGCCAGAAATATCCTCCTGACTCAAGGACGAGTAGCAAAGATCTGTGATTTTGGCCTGGCCCGAGACATCAACACGGACTCCAACTATGTCGTCAAAGGCAACGTAAGTCTGCACTAAAGATGTGGTCCTTGAGAGTTTTAGATGAGCTGGACAACAAATATCCCCCTTCAACATGCCTTTTCTTGTCTTCAGTCAAACCCTGTTCTTTAGTTTCCTGGTTTCAAACTGTCAAAATAGATTTGTAAAGTAATGATGTAGTTAATTGGTTTGAGCTCGGTTAGTCAATCATGTCTTTACTTGTCAAACTTCTTCCTTCTGGGCTTTTCCAAATCACTAGAAAGTTATCAGGAGCTGTACGGTTGTTAAGGTGAGACACTACAGGCAAAACACAATTATTCATGCACTAATCAATTTTGAGATTTCGGGCTTCCTAAACTACTTTCATACCGTGTTCTTCTTCTTTCAGACTAGAGTAGAGAAAACATTTATTTCACTACGGAGTCTGTTTACGTCTGTAGATTTCTCCTAAATTCACCAAAAGTTACCATTACATAATGCCTCATTTGCTTATTAAAACACAACATTTCAGAAAACTTGTAATACAATAAATACTCGTCTTAATGTGAGTAATGAAGTAGTGAAGTTTCATGGTGATATCTATGAGTTCATGTTGTGACTCTATTCACCTGTAGAGTCT
>NW_022280072.1:2779604-2783539 GCF_004355925.1 Anarrhichthys ocellatus
AGTTTCATGGTGATATCTATGAGTTCATGTGTTCACCTGTAGAGTCTCTAAATGTCTGTAATGGAACTAAACGTCTCTTTGAAGGACGTTTCCTCTAAATGAGTTTGTTCTCAGACTCTGATGATAAATCTCCACTTCAGCAGCTCTTACATTCACCAAACTTCACTTGTTCATTCCTCTCTGTGTGCTGAAGGTTCACACAGAGGGGTTAGTTCACTCACCACTCACACACTCATTTATACTAGATTTATTAATAAAACATGGAGAAAAACGATTTGATTATGACTGTTTTCTGTATTTTCTGATTTATGTCGTGACACCACGATATATCCAAAATGTAAAAACCTTTGACTCTAATATGTCAACAAAATCAAACAAGAATTTTAAACCTGGCTCTGTCAAATGTTCACGTTCATGTTGTGGAAATGTATGAAAATCAGCACATATTTGATAAGATAATACCTCATTTGCATTTTTTTAACATAACTTTTCCGAAAACTTGTAATACAAAACATAATAGTCTTAATGCAAGTACTCAACTAAGGAAGTTTCATTGTGACATCTATTAGCTACAAGGAAGTAAAGTTAGTCTTGATCATGTTTTACAAACATCAGACCAAACTAGTATTTGTCTTTCACTTACTACTTCTAGGAAACATTCTTCTGACGTTACCTTGAGCTATTTGCAGATTAAAATCTAAATGAGTTCTAACAAGTGATTACAAAGTGAAGACTTACGCAACACTAAAGTAAAACAGGTTGCACCTCACAAACTAGTTTATAAATAGAGAGAAGTTGTCACTCAATATTTACACCTCATATGTGCCAGGTGGAACTGTTGTGTGTACAACCGACAAAGCTAACGTCAGCTTGCTAACATGAATAGTAAGGGAGGGGGGGGGGGGGGGGGTCATCCATATGTTCCCAGGGTCCTTTGTTCTTGATATAAACTAACAATGAAAGAGATTAGTAAGGGCTATTGTCGCAGTTCCAATTATAAAACAAAAGGGAGAAGGATCCGTCCAGCCACGTTGGCGATATCGGTGCCACGTCGTTGTTCCGATGGCCCATTATTACGAAACCACGGTATGTCCCACTGGATCAAAAACCTGTTGCCCCAAAAACATCCCATCGTTCCAGTGGCCCATTATTCTAAAACCCAAATATGCATCATTGGATCAAAAGCCCAAAACATACCGTTGTTTCCAGGGTACATTTCTCCAAAAATACAAAGTCTTGGTGCAATGAAAGGAAATAAATTGTTATTAGGCTGATTATTGTGTGACTCGTCCTGTGGGTGGCTTACCCTGACATTATTACCCTAAACCTAGCTAGTCTCACTCCTCGTGCACAAACCTAACGAACAAAACCAACGAATGCCACGAGTAATAAGAGGCAGAGTGATGGGTCATGCCTTCGCCAGTAGGGAAAAAATTTCTGGAAGCAAGCAAGCAAGTAGTATTTCTAGCGTGCGATAACATTTCTTTTTACAATCAACACTTTAGTGGTAGTACAACATGTAAACCATTTTTACCTAAGATTTTTTTCTGTCTTTTTAAATAATGTACCAAAACACTGGCAACGAGGAAAATCTTGGGTAGAAAATAACAGAATAATTTAAATCATACCCTCTAAACCAAAAAATAAATATCTGTAGCTGCGGCTGATCTACAGAGGGAACCATAAAGTGCATCTTTGGATGGACGTGAATGGAAAAGCTAGAGACGTGTGTGTCTGCTTTTTTTTTTTCCACAAGCTGTCAGGTATGAACTGAGCTCTGAGTGGTTTGTTTTCTAGATCCTCAGGCGAACACAGTGTGTGTGTGTGTGTGTGCATACCTGACATGTATTACTGTCTGTTCATTTACCAGCCCTCAGTCACAAACGTGTTTGACCTCGAAAGAAAAGAAAGCAAACATCGCTGTGTGAAAGGCTTTGATTGATTTCTGCTTTCCATCTGACTCAGTGATAATTATTACTGCTTTTTGCAGGCTCGTCTGCCGGTGAAATGGATGTCTCCAGAAAGCATCTTTGAGTGTGTGTATACGTTTGAGAGTGACGTGTGGTCCTACGGCATCTTGCTTTGGGAAATCTTCTCTCTTGGTAAGTCCGTCCGGCCGTTTGTGTGTTTTGTCTGTGTGTTGTTTCTTTTCAGCGCTGCACAATGTAACCGAATCTGTAAAACGCAGGAAACAGTCCTTATCCTGGCATGCCTGTGGACGCCAAGTTCTACAAGCTGATAAAAGAAGGATACCGAATGGATGCTCCGGAGTTTGCACCCGGCGAAATGTGAGTTATCGTTTTGGAAGTGTAAAAAGATCAGAGGAGAGATGATGATGTATTATTAGAGTTAGTGTGAACAGCTCATAATTCATCTCTAATATCTATTTCATATTCATGTGGAAACATCTTCAAACTACTGGATTTATTCAACTTTCTCATTACATGTGAACACATCATGATAACGTTATAATGTACCTTCAGCCAGTACTCATGTTCACTGAGCAGAGCCTGAAGGCATCATAATGTAACTGAAGTGAACCTCTGTTGGTTAGCCGTTAGCGGTGCTGCTAACGTTACTAGCTCTCCTCCTGTTGGTTAGCTGTTAGCGGTGCTGCTAATGTTACTAGCTCTCCTCCTGTTGGTTAGCTGTTAGCGGTGCTGCTAACGTTACTAGCTCTCCTCCTGTTGGTTAGCCGTTAGCAGTGCTAACGTTACTAGCTCTCCTCCTGTTGGTTAGCCGTTAGCAGTGCTGCTAACGTTACTAGCTCTCCTCCTGTTGCTTTAAACACTGATTGGTTGTTTACAATGAAACATGATCAGAGATCAGGGACTAGAAACACATGTTCTACTGAATATTGGAGAACGATCGTCAGTAAAACTTTATTTCACACTGTGATGGTTAACGTTAAACTGTGTCATTGATCTGCGGTTCGCCAAGGGGGGATCCGAGATCAGGGATCGACAGTGGTCCGTTACACCACTACACACACACACACACAAAATAAAGGGGATGTGAGTCAAGTGAACAGACCAATAAAAGCGTTTGTGTGTTTCTCTGCTGCTGTACAGGTATCAGATTATGAGGTCCTGCTGGGACGCTGACCCCTTCAACAGACCCCCCTTCACGAAGGTGGTGGAGAGGATCGAACAACAGCTGACCGATGCCAGGAAGCACGTAGGTTGAGCGCACTTCTCAGGTTGTTTGTTGTTCACTATAATTGGTGCAGAACGGAGAAGACTTCCCAGGCGGTTCAACTGGATTATGAGTGAGTGAAGCAGAGGCGTCTCCAGGGTCCTAAAGGTGGTCAGGTGACGTGCTTCATGTGATACCTTTGACGCCATTTCTGAGATGTTTAATACATATTGGACATAAATCCAAGCTTTGTTCTCTATGATGTACACCAGGCCTATTTATATATGTATATATTTAAATATATTTATGTATTTTTTATATATTAATGTATATATATTTATATATAAATAGAAAATATATATTTATATATAATTATATTTCCCTTTTTGGCGGTGCCTTTGCCTCCCCAGATGCTCTACCAAGCAAAACAGAGCATCATCAATTCCAGAAGCCGTCCGCCGGGACAATCCCGTGCTCTATTTGGAGCTCGGCACATAATAAATATGAAATACCCCTAATGTCTTGAAAGATCTGACATGTGGACCTTATGTCCTTGTTCATTTATTTTTATTGTTATTTTAAAAGTAACTTTTGTTTTCATAGTCGTAAACAGCTCTCTTTGCTCGTACATGTTTGTCTGTGCATGTGTCCGTTTCCTGTTTTTACTGGACCAAAAAAAAAGTTGCCTTTGTGGATTGATAACATTGAATTAAATCGGGTGTATGACTGTAAGACGCATCACTTCTCGTGGTAGCGTTCACACATAATTCGGCTAAAGATCGGGGGGGGGGGGGGGGGGG
>NW_022280072.1:2783639-2788210 GCF_004355925.1 Anarrhichthys ocellatus
GGACTCTCACAGCCTGAGCAGCAGATGTGTTTGAGCTTCCAGCTAGATCTGATCATGCTTACATGTGAGCGCCTCCGTTGTTTTCATGTCTGTCCTCGTGCACTTCATCAGCTCTGACAGTTCTCCATGTCTATGTCAGGTTAATCTCTGAAAAACATCTGCATTCAGTTTGTTGGCAACAGGACAAGATATTGCCATCGGAAGAGTGCTGGTTTCCATTTGTAGTCTAAAGTTCTTACCAGTCACGCCCTTGCAGGCTTTGGTTGAAGTCAGACAAACAAGTCTGTGTGGAGAGCAAATGAGGCGGAATGCAATCTGGGAACCGATTTTAGCTTCATATCATTGTTCATATGTTTAGAATTGGCTTGTAAACATCTCAACTCCAACTTTTTGCAGTTAAACGTATTTGTTATCTTATTGAGAGTTGGATGAGAAAAGATGATAACACACTCACGTTTGTGCTTTAGATTTGAAGCCACAGCCAGGAGACTGCTAGTTTAGCTTAGCATAAAAGCTAGCAAGATAAGAATTTATTTATTTTTAAACCTGCCTTCCAATTATTCCCTTAATCTGCATCATTTTATGACAAATAAGACTTTTACTGAGATGGGAACTGAAAGAATTTAAAAGTATGTTCTCTCTCTTCAGATTTATCTGAACTTTAGCTCCAGGCTTCCTGCGACGCCCACAGCCAGGGAGGAGCCCGGTTCTCAGATCGCTGCACTTCACCGCCTCAACTCAGCCGGTAACAACAGCGCTCCGACTCCGACCCAGCCCTTACTGGTCCAGCACGAGGTCTTCCTGGAGGGGACAACCCTCAGAGCCCAACGGGTGTGAGGACCTGCCCGACCGGTCTGGCTGCCTCATAAAGTGCCTGTAATGTTCCGTCACAAAACCAACCACGACACCCGCCCACCAGCCCCGGTTCCAGCCTGTGTTGCATTGCTAGACGAATGGTAATTGCCATCTATTACCAGAACCAACAAAAGACGGATGGCTGTGATCGCTGTTGCCTGCAGATTATAGGGAGGACAGTTGGACTAATGCTCCCATGCTCATAGCAGAGAACTGTTGAGGCACCTGGGAAACGGTGGAGGGACATCAACATTTTGTTTTTTGTTTCAGTTACATTTTTCCAACACATTTCATAAAGGTTGTTCTATTTCTTTCCATCCATTGGAAAAACTTGTTTTTTTTTGTTTTTACATTTTGTGTTTTTGTTATTCTTTGTTGTTATTCCTGATATTTATGTAGCATTTTATTTTCTCTTCTTTGTTTTTTTTTTGGTTGGCTGTTGCAATCGTTGGAGGAAAAGCATTTGAGGCACTTGAACTTCACATCTTGTCAAACACACACTCACCACATAATGCAGCTCTTCTTTCTCTTTTACTGTCAGTATTATTTCCAACTGTTCAGATCTACGTTGATATGAAGGAGATACTTTTTTCGGGGGCCAATTTGAGTATAGATATGGAGACACTGGTGTATAAGCTATTAGGCAGCATGGTCGGTCATGCTTAGACTCCATAAGCGCTTCAAGTCGATTAGGAAAAAGAATTTCTGCTCTTTTTTTTTTAATGTACGATATTGCTATCTAGAGAGAAACTACTGGATCTGTTAACAGGTTACATCAGCCCACGATTATTAACACACATTTGTCTTCAGAGATACGAAACAGACACGGTACGTTAGCTTTTCATTTGATGTGCTTGTTGACTGTTGATATGATACGTATCTATAGGTGAAGATGTTGATGATGGGAGGTCACGACAAACGAGACACTCTGAGAAGCCTGTGGCTCTGAGTCTTTAGCTCTGTTACATAAGCATGCAGGTGTGTAGTTTCACTTTTTGACAGCTGGACTGCTGGAGAGTTCTCTTTGTAAAAGTGTAAATAACTGTTCATGGTTTATGTGGTTTGCTCTCCCGCCACATCCAAGTGTGTGGTCTTTGTTTACAAGCATGAGACAGGTACTGCCATTTCTGCTTTTTCACCTTCTTCCCCTTTAATGAAGGACCGGGAAACGGGACCCTTTCTGTTTTGGCTGATGGGCTGTTTTTTGGTTGTAGCTCTCTGTTGTACAGATAAAGTTGAGGGCAATGCCTAATAAGTGGACTGCAATATTCTTTGAGTCGACAAGACAGTGGGTCTTCTTCAACAATCCGGTCTCATTCCCAATTCGTCAGATACCGACCAAACGGTGGCCCTCGGTGACTTATACCAACGCACTGGGATGGCAGCTAACTCCAGTAAAATATAGAGTGAGATTGTCCACAAAGGGTCAAACAAACGCAGGACTTTCGTCCGTGTCGACCGCTGTTCGTGTCTCGTATGAAACTAAAAGTAATCGTTGACCTTTTGTCACATCAATCGTTAGTCATTAGTGTCGGCGGTCCCTTGACTCGTTTGTCACTCGCTAGTCGATTGAAAGTGAGACGACCACGCTCTTTTCCTGAACCTAACTTAGTGGTTTTGTTGCATGAACTTCCTGTGAAGACGGAAGTTTTTTTTTCCAAAAAGACACGGTGCATGTAACAAGTGGAAACCATAGACTCTGGACGTAGTCATCGTGACGTCACCCGTTGGTTTGTGGGCCGCTGTTTTGAAGCTTTGAGTTCGGCGATTTAAGTCACCATCTTGTTTTTGCAACCAGTGAACAAGAAGTGACCATATCTGGACTGAGGAGGAGTGACGTAGAGATGCCGTATACGACTCTGGTAGAGACCTGTCAATCACTGTGTAGCCCCGCCCCTAAAGCATCCCCTGCTTTATGGTCTGACTCTAAATGGACCATAATGTACTAAATGAACATCATGCTGTATTGAAGAAGACTTGAAACTAGAGATTGAGACCATAAACTCATGTTTACAATGTTTACTGAGGTAATAAATCAAGAGAGAAATAGACTCATTTTCTCATAGACTTCTATACAACCAGAGGAGTCGCCCCTGGTGGACACTAGAGAGAATGCAGCTTTAAGACATCGGCTTTATGTCTTTAAAACCGGAGGTTCCCGCCTGGTGGAAACTGACCCGCCGTCCAAAACGTAGAGCGTCATCGTTTAAAGCTAAAGGCCACTGAACTTGTGTCTATATTTGACGAGTTGGGAGTGAGAATGTGTCGTCTTCAAGGCTCTCGGCCGTCAACGCTCAGCTTCAGCGTGTCGGTCGTCTCATTGTTCTCGAACCAGTAGCTGGTTTCCCAGCAGCCCTTCCAGCTGTTTCCTCCACCAGATGTGGGACTTTTCAGCACCTCTCAGCCGGTAGTCTGCACCAGTCCCAGACCATTATGACCCACCCCCCCACCACTGGTGGCCGTGGTTGTGAAGAGCACCAGGAAAGTGTCCTGTTTGAGTGTATGAACATGTGTGTATGTGTGTGCGCATGCCTGTGTGACTGCAGAATTAAAAGAAATACTGTCAAGAGGTGCCACTGCTAAAGATTCATCAAGTCGTTTAGGCTACAAAAGAAAACCACAGTCTTACTGCTCTGTCTTTTTGTAAATATAAATGTGCGTTTTATTGTAAAGAAGTAATGTCGCCGCTTTTGAAGATGTTTATCTCAATGAAGATGTGGTACATTGATGCAGAGTTTTATTATGCCGTATTTTCTTAATGTGTGCACAGATTTCAAACTGTTGGTTCAACTGGAAAAAAAGAAGAAGAAACAGAAGCTGCTTGTGTCTCTGTCACCATGGTAACTTAAACGGAGATTATCTTTGGATAGATTTTGGCTGATTCATCATTTCAAACACTTACGGCAGCTCACTCGGGCCCACCGCCGCATCCAAACACACCAATGATCACATGTGATCAGCAATATCAGCAACAACAAAAAAATACCAATGAGATTATTTTTAAATTCTTTGCTTCCCTAAGAGCTTTTCCTGCATTTTGCTACATATTTATTAAACCTGAGGCTTTAGTGTTACTGTGTAATTTTGATGTTGTTGTCAATGTAAATAAAATTGTGTATATTGAATTCCCAATGAAACCTTTTTTTTTTTTTTTCATTAACATCCTTGCACAGAAACACTTCCTGCTCAACACACTGTCATTCTGTGCAGCTGCTGTCGTCGCATGTCTCTTAAATTCTGCATAGTCATGCATGGAAACAGTTCCCACGCGTCCTGGAAAACCTGGAAAACAGTTGACCAATTTTCAAGTCAACGGGAACCAGTGCGATGCTAACTTCCTGTTGGCCTTCAACAGTATGAATCCCTGCAGAACTCTTTGACAACATAACGAGAGAAAAGTGAGCATGACAGGCTCCAAATAACAATATGAAAGCCAGCTTAAGTTACATCTTAACTAGCGACAGATCATTGGTGTAGTTAGACCGCATTGAATGGAGATGAAAGACAACAACAGGTATTTCTCCTTGGCTGTTTCTGTCACTAGTAAGACCAACCGAACGCTAAATAAAACATTTTTAGGCAACCAGAATGTAACAATTACCTTCATGAAGTGAAAACAGACGTGAAAGGGTTAAAGTTGTAAGAGAAAAACACGACAACTCCCAGACAGGACAACGCCGTGGTAGAGACCTGTCAATCACTGTGTAGCCCCGCCC